>NC_136488.1:47720477-47752977 GCF_053919585.1 Euprymna scolopes
GTTTCATCATTAGCCGTCTGAGTTATGAGCTGTTGTCGACATTTGTTGCTAATGGGTATTGAAGAAATTAGGAAGTGGATAAAAAAGTTCATTCCTTTGTCAGAGATTTCTGGATTGTTGTACTTTTGTGCTGCGCGGCTGAGTGTGTCAACAACGTGCATTATTTTGCCCTGAGTGTATTCAATTTCGAAATTGTATGTCTGTAAGCATAATAGGAAACGTTGTACTCTGGGTGGGTTTTAGAGATTGGTTTTGTGACAATAGTTTTGAGAGGCTTGTGATCATTGTTTATTAGAAAGCGTTGCCCATATAAGAATTCATGGAAATGTTCACATGCAAATACTATAGACAACATTTTCAGTTCAAGCGGGCAATAGTTGCCTCAGCTGATGTAAGAGAACGGTTAACAACTGCCACTGGAGCCCAGGTATTGTTGTGTTTTTGTTCCAACATAGCCCCAAGTCCTAGGGTTGATGCGTCTGAAGAGACTCTGATGGGAAGTGCTGGGTCAAAGTATTTTAATGTTGGACTCTGTGTAACTTTTTTAAGTCGTCGAACAGCTTCTTTCTGTGGTTTATCAAAAGACCACATAATATCTTTTTCCAACAAGAGGTGAAGAGGTGCAGTTTCATTTGATAAGTTAGGAATGAATTTTCCTAAGTAATTTATCATGCCAAGAAAACGCTGGAATTCTGTTTTGTTTGCTGGATCTGGCATGTTCATGATCGCTATGCATTTTTTGTTATTAGGTTCAACTGCTCTACTGGATATTTTGTGTCCTAGGAATGTCAACTCAGTTATGACACTTTGATTGATTTAGTTTCATGCCGGATTTCCTTATAGCATTCAGAACCTCAGTAGTTCTCTTTTGTAAGAGTTCTAGAGTGTCTGCCCAAATGATGATATCATCCCACTTCTGACACCATGTTGTATACATACATCATTATGTATGTGATTTATATAAGCAAAGTTTATCTATTTGTGAGTGTGACAATAAAATAAGTTTGTCTTACCATACTTATTTAATGAGTAGAGATCAGGATGTCCTGTGGAAGAGATATGAGGAAAGAGATTGACTCCAAGTAGTTTAAAACACCTTTTATTTCCAGAATGCTATCTTACTGGAAGCCACAGTTACCGGAAATGTCCTCAACTGTCAACCCGCAGTAAATGTCTTTCATATATATATATATATATATATATATATATATATATCAGGAAAATCAAATCATATGGTATCACTGGAAGAATACTTAACATAATTAAATCCTTCTTAGATAAGAGAAAAATCCAGGTTATCCTCGACGGTCGTACATCTAAACAATATGATATAAATGCGGGAGTGCCACAATGGTCTATCCTTGGACCTCTATTATTCCTAATATTCATAAATGACCTCCCTGACAAAATTGTCTGTGAGATGGATATATATGCTGATGACACCACGCTCTATAACAGACACGACAGGAAAACAAATAAACATGTATCCAAAGAAATGGCAGAAACACTAGACTTTAACGGTGAATGCTCTGACGAACTGCAAGCACTTGTACCCCCTTGATGTAAATACCCCCGAGAAACCCGACAAGCAGCTAAATCCCACCCCTTCACATTAGAGATCCCTAGATGTAAAAGAGCCTTCTACCCCAGTAGTTTCTTCCCCTAGACTTTGGAATTCCCTTCCGGGCCCCTGCTTCCCATACTGTAATTTCATGCAGAAGTTCAAGTGTAACATGAACTAACATCTTGCTGCCCAACTCCCTACATAGTACCCCTGATGCTTATGTCCCTGATAGTAGCCCCCTACATCAAAGGGTCAATGTGCTTTGTTTGGGGTGAAAATGTAATAAAAAAAAAATTACAAAAATGTTGGCACCCCGGGCATCACAAGTGCATCCCCAGACATTCGCATATGATTATTGAGTAGAAATAAGTGTATATTATGTTAAGACAAAAGATAGTGCAAATAAAAGTTTTAGATCAAAGAGGACATTCTTTTCATGCTATTGTCTGTAGAATTGTTGTTAATCATTCAGTTGCATTACACTCTTTGGTCAGACTTGCAACTTATCATATGAAAATACCAGATGCTCTTAGGAGAACAAGTGGGAGAACAGGCTATATGATTTACCACATTGTCGTTTTATAGCCAACAAGGAGTCCAAGTCATATCAAGTCAGCATTGACTGAACACAAGGATAATGCATCAACAACGACAAATGGATTTTAAAAAGGTATGCACACTATACATCTTTTAGAAAACACAATCATGTTCTGCAAAACCCAAACGAAAATTTTACCCTACAAAACAACCGAACTAAACACCATGAATAAATATTTGAAGATATAAAGAATTTGAAGCATAAAACATTTGCCAAAATGACTGGATTTGGCATGAAATAATCTGAAAAGGGTTTATATGCCAAAGAACAAAACAACCAAATCAAATATTATCTATCATAATAATAATTCACAGTGAGCCCAACCGTTTTTGAAAAAACTTGGACTCAAAATATTTGTCTTTGTTTTACCGTTATTTCCATGGCAAGTGCTCGTCTGAGCTCCAATCTTTAGTCCCCCCCCTCGCCAATCTTTCATGAAAAACACCCGTCTAGCTGAAACCACTGTCAATAAGTTTCCCTATTTTTTATCTGTGCCTAAATCAAAACGTAGTTCCATGAACAAAGCTTCTTTCTTAGAAGTGCACGCCTGTGGAACTCTCTTCCGTTTGCCTGTTTCCCACCTGACTACAACTTGGATGTCTTCAAGTCCAACATAAACAAATTCCTGATAAACTGCCCCCTTAAGTAAGACACTTTATCAAATCGCCATTACTAGCGATTATTACGATATTATCCCATTGATTACTGTACACGCAATAACCCTTATCCCCAAGTGGCTTCCGGGCCTTGATAAGTAAGTGGTGACTTCCATGTAAGAAAAAAAAATTTTAGCACTTTTAGGCTTAGATCTAAACAGGTCAGAGGAAGATTGAATTCAAAAAGTATAGAGAGATGTCTGTGCAGAACAAGAGACTCTGATGGTATGGTCATGCTGAAAGAATGGATGACAGTTCCTGGGTTAGCGGATGTAGAATAGTTGAGGTAGCAGGGTCATATGCAGAAGTACTTATTTATCTCTTCTTCAGAAGGCTAAACACAAAGTCAAGTGCGAGTTTGATGAAAGTGTTGTGTAACAAACTAGATTCAAGTCTGTCTCGTTAACCATTTAGCCACCATCATCACTTCAGTTGGCAGGAGTAACCCAAGGAAAATATGGGTGGAAGCGATAAGGGTGAATTTCGGATAAGTAAGGATCAATAAAGACTTGGACAGAGAAAGGTTAGTCAATTTATAAAAGCTGTTAAACAAATAGCATCATGTAAAACAGACATTAGAATGATGATGATGATGATGATGATGATGATGATGATGATGACGACGACGGCGATATGATGCTGCTGCTGCTGATGATGATGATGATGATGATGACAGTGATTGCAATGACGATGATGATGACGATGATGATGATGATGATGACGACGACGACGATGATGATGGCGATGATAATAATGAGGTTGATGATAATGACGATGGTGATGATGATGATGATGATGATGATGATGATGATGATGATGATGATGATATCTCGCCTTCCAGAATAAAAGTTTACACAAAAATCTGTTCAAAATAAATAAATAAAAAAAAGTAGCCCGAACCCTGCTGACATATTTTACTGACCTTAAATGTCAATGTTTTAATGAAGCGATTTCTCGCCCAACCCTGAAAGTAATTTGCCTTGATTTGAATGTCTTCATTATTTTGCAAGTTATTCAAACTCAGTCACTTTTTAATCAATCGTTTCATGTTCCATGAAACGATTCGAAATGTCAATATTTTTTGGCATAACAGTAGTTTTACAACCTTCAACAGGTCTAACCCAAATCACATCGACATTTAGAAGCAGTTACAGAGAAAATTACGTTTACTTGGGAATTGGGTTGTGTGCTGAGGCATTTCTAGCAATAAAAAAAATCTGTGTAAGAATTGAAAAAAATCTATTATCTATATAAATAAAACAGTAAATGTATGTGTGTGTGTGTGTGTGTGTGTGTGTGTGTGTGTGTGTGTGAATATTTAACCAATAAACTCTTAAACTACTGGTCTCATAACACTGAAATTAACAATAGTAACCATACACCAAAGATTGCTTATAACGAGTAAAATATTTGTTTGGATGGATAAATAACACATAGAAATATGTCAGCAAGTTGAAATGCAAAATGTTCTTTTCAACTTGCTGACATATTTCTAGTACATTTGTGCATACGCAAATTCATTCATAGCTTGAAGTGATTTAATTTTAAATCTTTCTTATCTATTTGTTGATAGCTCAAACAGGAGTATGGCTGGAGCACTAAACGTTTTGGTTTCGATTCTAGCCGATAGCACCCAAGTCATTTTTCTCTAATTTTTTGAAATCAGTACTCTATATTAGGTACAATATAATATTCAAGTAATAAAATCATTTTTGGAATCATAAATTAGGCTGAAATTTTTCCGATATCCCCAAAAAGTTCTGAATTTTCCGATTCTCAATTCCAATTCCAATTAATCATGGCAAAACTTCCATTAATTAATAATAGAGATTATCTATTTGTCTGGTTAGAGCCGAACCATGACTTCTACTTCTATTACAGCTCTTCTTATCTGATCTATTACAGATGGAGATTTCGCATTTGTCTGTCTGAATTTCTATATTTTAATAACACAAAGTAATTGTAACTGACATTGAGTTATGTTTGAAAATAAAATTTCATTTTGATATGTCCTAAGGTGGCCTATTATTCGGACAATCAAAGATAAAGTATTTCGTGAAAGGAATAAATAAATATTAACTGTGGTTTAAATACTCAAAGAGAAGTTTATTTACGTATTTACATAGAGACAAATACAGCGTGTTAATGTTCAGGGTGGAAGTCTCTGTTTTTTTACAAGGGTCTGGTGAAATCCGGTGACTCTGTTCCTTATGTAGAATGTTCCAGGTTGGTTACCTATCTCCACATAACACCTCCCCCCAAGCCAATTTCTCTTTGGAGAATTTTGCTTAATACCGTTTGTTTTTAGGTCTGCGGCTCAGTCGATTATTTTTTCTTTTCACTTTTTCTCCTCAACACTGTTTGAGGGGGTGGAGCTGGTGGTGAAACTGGTACTCTCTGACCTGGAGTAGAAGATACTACTCTCGGAGTAGGTTGTGCTATGGGAAGAGGAATATTAAAAGAGTCATACAATACCTCTAAGGGCAGTTCATTATCTTCTGCCTGTTTGTAGTCATCAGTGTGTCGAGGTCTTAGCTGAATCATATGCCTGCGACAGTCAAATTTACTACTTCTTACCGAATATAGCATGTGCCCAATTTTTTTTTATAATCATCCCCTCCTCCCAAAAGCTTTTCCCAATCCTATAGTTCAAGAAGAATATTTTGTCACCAGGTTTGTAGAACCTTTCGAGTGATTTTCTTTCGTTGCTGTTGTCTTGGTTGCATTTGGTAAAATCCTGTCAAATACGGAACTGATTTTCCATGCGAACATTAGTTCAGCTGGTGACAAACCGGCATTCGTGTTTGGGTTAGGAGTGATCCTGTATACAGACAAAAAAACTTCAAGTCTCTTCTCATCAGTGTCCATTCCTTGGTGTTTCCTTAAAGCTCTTTTGAACGTATCAACAAATCTCTCTGCGAGGCCGTTTGACCATGGATGGTATATTGCAGTTGTTAAATGTTCGTAATTGAGTGCCGTTGTCACCGACAATAGTTTTAGGTACTCCAAAACGACTGAAAAGATGTCTTAATGCATCTATAGTACTAGTCGATGTCGGATGTTTACACTTAAGCACTTCCGGACATTTTGTAAAGCTGTCGGCAATCACTAAGAAGTAATGTCCATTCAACGGACCTGCATAGTCTTTTTTTATTTTGTTTAGTTCGGCACTGGGAAGCTCGGTGTCCGACTAAACCACATTTAGCACAAGGTTGGTCTTTAAAAGGGCACTTTTTTCTTAAGTGCGAACCCGCACAGCTCCAACATTCAAAACGTTTTCCTTTGTTCTTGGGAAATGTTTTTTGTTTTACCATTAGGACGTATCCTAGTGGTATCCCTTTTCACATTTATAAATTTCTGACATTCTTCTGTCACTTTTTGCAAGTTAATTTCTGGATCTTGTTCCATAATCGATAAAATCCTTGACCTTAAATCCTTGTCCTTCGGTGCTGTCAGTCCTTGAACAAATATAGAACACTTGAACATGTCAACTGACAAATCTTTTAATTTAAATACTTCACAATGGGCGTTGACTTTACCCGCATACGTGACAATATCATCAGTTTCTTCTTTTTGCATGTTCAAGCATTTATACCTTGTATGAAAAAGGCTGTCTCTTTCACCAAATATCAAGTACAAAATTCGAACAGTTTCCGAAAAAGAAATATCTTCCGGTTTCTTTGGTAAAATCAAATTCGTAAATTTTGTGTTTTCCTCCATACCCAATTTCTGATGTAGTAGTGCGATTCTTTCCTCGTCCGACCATTTCTCACATCTTTTTGTAAAAATCGTCTCGAACCTACGATAATAAGCAGGGAATGTATCACCTCGTTCTGGGTCATATTTGAACTCCGTTAGAGAGTTGGCTATACCCTCTGCCAAAAAAAAAAAAAATCTAGATACGCCATTTTCAGATTTTTGTGACAACACAGTTTCACATAATAGACGATTCTCTGTAGTTTTCTGAATGACGAGTGATTCAAAACGTTCTTGCTGAATCAACATCCGTTTTTGAAATTCAATTTGAGCTTTTTGCTGAGCGATCAAGCTTTCAGCTATCGTTTTCATTAACTGGTATTTGTTTGGAAGACATTTTTTTTAAAATGCACAAATACAAAGTCAACGTATACAAAATTTTGTTCCAAAAAAATAAGATGTTCCCTTTCAGACCTCGTCACGAAAAAAAAAAAAAAGAAAATTTGTCAGCACGTGAGAAATGTTCGAAGAGAAAAAATTCACCATACAAAATATCAATAGTTTACAAATTTTCAGAGATCTTTTTCGTCTTTTTCACGTAACCTTCTTTTAGGAATTTCTTTATGACAGAAAAACAATTTCCACAGTACAATTCGTTTTATCGTATTAACCAAAGACAAAATACCTCCGAATTGCTTTTCAACACGAAACGATATGTCGTCAACTTTTCAGAAATTTCAAAGAAAAACGGCAATAAGAATATAAAATTTCTTTGTATTTGTGTGAATACTTGTCTTTCTCTTTCTAAGAAGTATTTCCTTAATTGGATATAAACTCTTTGAGAATTTATTTATTTATTTATTTTTTTTTTTACTGAGTTCGCATTTCGTCTCTGTTGCCAAATTGATCTGATCCTAAGGTGGCCTATTATTCGGACGATCAAAGATAAAGTATTCCGTGAAAGGAATAAATAAATATACACTGTGGTTTGAATACTGGATGTTCTGAGTTGGTTACCTATCTCCACATAACACATTTTACTTTTTATAATTAATTGTTAATATAGGTTAACCAAAGAAGTCACCCATTTCTCTTTTTATATATAATATACATATATTTATCTATATATTTGTTATGGTGTGATACTGATCTACCCTATTCGTGACTAAATTAACTTTTCCAGAGATTATGTATAGAGACGCTTACAACGTCGTCTCAGTTGCTTAGAGACTCTAGACTGCTAAATACCAGGAGAGAATCCATTCTCGTCAATAATTCTGACAGTAACTGGGCCATTTCAGTGGTCTTTTATCTTTCGGGCTGTGGTATTGATCCTGAGAAGTCCTAGAAGGTCAATCCTTTCAAATCTTGCTTCCCATCTTTGTGGAGTTAGTTCATTACTATCTGCCTGAGACGTCTCGATCGGGGAATGCCGATGGGGCTGCACATGTAATTTTTAAGAGGTCAGAGTGTCCCTTCTTTGACGCACTGGCTTGATTCTTCCGACCATGTCTCTCATCTTCTTGCAGTGGGAAGCTTCAGTGCTTAGGAACTTTTGACTGGAATATACAAGTTGAGCATTCGTTTTCGACAATCAGTCTGATAGGAACTGGACCATTGTTATGACCTTTTATCTGTTAGGCTGAGGCATTCGTTTTGGGTAGTCCTAAGAGGTTCACGCTCTCAAACGTTGCCTCCCCTTGCCCGAGAGGCCTGACGAAGGAATGACAACAGGGATGCCCAGACAATTTTTAACAGACCAGAATGCTCCTCTTTTAGAGGTGCTGGCTTGATTCTCACCACGTTTTGCCCTTGTGTCACATCTTCCTGCAGCGGGAAGGAAATAAATAATGTAGGCTCTCTAAGCTTCAGCTGCATAAAGACTTTTGACTGGAAGATATCTGCCAAGAATCTGTTCTCGATAACCAATCTGACGGGAACTGGGCCATTTCAATAACCTTTTATCTGTTGGGCTGAGGTCTTTGTCTTGGGTAGTTCTAAGAGATTCATCCTCCTAGGCCTTGCCTCCCTTCTTTGGGGTGAAGTTACTTTATTACTAACTGCTTAAGATGCCTCAACTGAAGAATGCTGGCAGGGCTGCCCAGGCATTTTTGTAATAGACCAGAATGTCCGTTTTTAATAGCACTGACTTGATTCTCTCTACTTTAAAAGCTTTGTGCCGTATCTTTCTGCACTGAGAAGAAAGTAAATATCGGCAGTGTTTGAGCAATCTTTCTGCAACATATACTTCTGTAAATACACAATCCTGTAAGTGTACCACCGTGTTGTCTTATTTATTATCGGCCTTCAAGATCACAACAATATTTCCCCGTTTTCTCTCTCTCTCTCTTTCTTTCTATTTCCTTCTCTCTCTCTCTCTCTCTCTCTCTCTCTCTCTCTCTCTCCTTCTTTCTATTTCCTTCTCTCTCTCTTCCTCTCTCTCTCTCTCTCTCTCTCTCTCTCTCTCTCTATATATATATATATATATATATATATATATATATGTTGATTCAACTACTCTTTAATAGTTTTTGTAATCTCCATGAGAATTTAAAGAAAAGGTAACTTTTCCTTTCCCCACTTGACCTCAATTGATAGGAATGCCTCTCGTCTTGAAGAAACTCCCTGCTTCAACAAGCTTCTGAGTCTGACCTTCACTCCTAACCTGAATTGGCAGGCTTATATCAAATCTGTTGCCAAGGTCGCAGAAAAAATGGTTACGTCATTCTACTGCTCCAGAAGGTATTTCAATCCCGATGCAATGCTCTACCTGTATAAAAGTCAACTACATCCTAAAATGGCGTACTATTGCCACAAATGGGAAAATGCCGTTCGAAGTACCGTATTCTGCCTTGACAGAGTTCAAAACTGGCTTCGAAACCCAGTAAATGATGCCCTTTTTGTTTCCCTGCAACTTTTTACCACAGAAGAAACGTTGCAAGCCTGTCTCTGCTCTATTATTATTTTCATAGCAAGTGTTCATCTGAGTCTCAATCGTCCTCTGCAAAACTTTCACAAAAAGCACGCGTCTATCTACAACCACTATCAACAACTCCCCCCACTCTCTATCTTTACGTAAATCTAAACAGAAATTCCATGAACAAAGCTTTTTATTCCCAGAACTGCCTGTAAAACTCTGTTTTACTGGCCTGCTTTCCAGCTAACTGCAACATGAGTGTCTTCAAGTCCAATGTAAACAAATTTTTGTTGAGCCGTACCCTTAAAAAATCAAATTTTACCGAATTTCCATCACTAACAATCACTACATTGCTGTCTCAATGACCACCATACACCTATTAATTCTCATCTTCGAGTGGCCTTTGGACCTTGATAAGAGGTGACTCTCTTGCAAAAAAAAAAAGTTAATTTACATGGTGTATTGCATATATACTGTAAACAGACTAGTAAATTAAAGTGCAAAATAACAGTTATTTTTATGTTTATATGATTCATCAAGAAAATGTACAAATAAAATGACTTGTTACTTTTAGTTATGCAAGAACAATTTTCTCAGCAGATTTGTCACAGTTCATGAATTTTCAAACGGAATTAAAGTAGAACAAATAGTTTTAGTGATTGTGACTCAATGAACTATGGATGCTTTAGTTATTTACGCTTGCCATTAAATATATTTTTCTTTCTTTTATTAGTATAGAGTGACAATTATTTTAACAAAAATTACATTAAGCTTATTTGAAATAGTGGGGGTGAAATCGAAAAATGGAATAACTTGAACGCGAGCTGTTCTTAATTACGGAATGAACACGTTTCACATGACTGCATATTTACCAAATCTATTACTCATGTAGATTCGGTATCTGTCTGTCTGAATCCGAAAATATACTATTACTTCTATTAATAATGCAGAATCTATGTTTCCAAATTTTTTGGATGAGAATTAATTATTTGTTTTATTTGGATTCTTTGAACTACTGTCCTCATCTTGAGTGTTATTTTTGCAACGTTTCATCAATGTAACCTTTGATATTCTTCAGGTGTATCTTGTCAAACTCTGAAATGTTTCTGTCAAATTCTGCACGGAATTTCGAATAGGATACTTTATTTATTCATGAGAGCATACTACCCCTGTTGATTAATTAAGTGGTTCTGTTTGAAATTCCATGCAGATTCCTGAGTTCGACAGAAAGATTTCCAAGTTTGAAAAAAAAATTTCCAAGTGGAGAGAAAGGTTTCTAAGTTTGACAAAAAGTTGGTTGGTTGGTTGTTTTTGTTTTATGGCATATCAACCCTTTTCAGGTTATTCAATGCCTAATCCAGTGATTTTGAAGAAAAAAATTTTTAATAGAATATATTTTTTTTTCAAGTCTGTTTCTATTTAACCTATAGTTGGGACCCTAACGGGTACTACCACTCCAGGTCAGAGTGGACCTGGGAGCAATGGCAATTAAAGGGTGGCTCCACACTCCCCAAAGCCCGCAAGCTGGGGCCTGACCACCGGATATAGTTTAAGGTCATATCCAGGACCGCTTGACAAAAAGATTTCCAAGTTCGGCAGAAAGATTTGCAAGTTCGCCAGAAAGATTTCCAAATTGACCAAAAGATTTCAAAGTTCGCCAGAAAGATTTCCAAGTTTGACAGAAAGATTTCCGAGTTTGATAAAAAGATTTCCAAGTTCGCCAGAAAGATTTCCATGTTCTATAGAAAGATTTCCAGGTCCGATAAAAGATTTCGAAGTTGACAGAAAGATTTCCAAATTTGACAGAAAGATTTCCAAGTTCGACAGAAAGATTTCCAAGTTCGACAGAAAGATTTCCAAGTTCGATAGAAAGATTTCCAAATTCGGTAAAAAGATTCTTAAGTTCGGCAAAAAGATTCTTAAGTTTGACAAGATACACCTGAAGAATGTCGAAGATAACATTGACAGAAACATTGGGAAAATAACACTCAAGATGAGAACAGTAGTCAAATCCAAATAATACATAATAATGTTAAGTCTGTCTGAATCCAAATCAAATCAAATATTATCACTATAGGAGCATGATGATGTTCGTCCCTTGCTTGCAAAGATTATCGTGATCATATAGTTGTTTTGTGGGTCCAGTGATTGCTTGTAAGTATGATCCGAGCTCTGAAGTATCTCCTGCATGTTTGATATCGGTGGTACGATTGTATAGCATAGGTGTTGACTGGTCCTTTTGAATAGCACATTTCCTTTCAAGTTCCTCAACGCATACAGATTCAACAATCATGATCCCGTTATAGCTTGCAATATGCCAGGAACATTTTTTTTTTAATTTTTTTTTTTTATTCAATTTTCACCCCAAACAAGGCACAGTGCCACTTTGAAGCAGGGGGCTACTATTAGGGAATTAATTAGCGGGGTCATTATGAGGAGAGAAGAGTAGAAAGATGTTTGTTAACATTACACTTGAACTTCTGCATATCATTGCAGTTGGGAAAGCAGAATCCCGGAAGGGAGTTCCAAAGACCCGCAGTTCTGGGGAAGAAACTATTGGAGTAAAAGGCTTTCTTGCACCTAGGGATCTCTACTGTAAAGGGATGAGACTTAGTAGCTTGTCGGGTTTGTCGGGGGTAGTTACGTCGGGGAGGTACAAGTGTTTGCAGTTCGTCAGAGCATTCACCATTAAAGTATTTGTAGAATAGGCAGAGGGATGCAACATCTCGTCGATGGGACAGAGGTTGAAGCCCAGATGACAGTTCAGGACCTATCAGGTTGGCGACTCTTTTTTGAACCCTGTCCAGGAGCGAGAGACAAGCAGCAGATGCACCAGCCCAGATGTGACAACAGTACTCCATACATGGGCGAATGGTTGCCTTATAGAGGTATAGGATACTGGCAGGCGTAAGTAGTTTTCTAGCACGGTAGAGGGAGCCAACCTTCCTTGCAGCAGCCTTGGCAATGCTCTCAATGTATCTATTCCAGTTCATATTCCTTGTAAACGTTAGGCCGAGGAGTTTAAAAGAAGTACTTTCAGGCAATGTGTTCTTGGCCATTGCTATTGGTGGTAGAGAAGGTTTCTTGTAGTTATTGAAGGAAACAAGCTTAGTCTTAGCAGCATTGAATGTGACCAACCATTTTTGTCCCCATTCCACTACGGATTGGAGGTCGTCCTCTAGTGTTTCTGCCATTTCCTTGGATATGTGTTCATTTGTTTTCCCCTCATATCTGTTATAGAGAGTGGTGTCATCGGCAAATATACCCATCTCCAAAACAATATTATCAGGGAGGTCGTTTATGAATATCAGGAATAATAGAGGTGCAAGGATAGACCCCTGAGGTACTCCCGCATTTATGTCATATTGTTTGGATGTATGTCCGTCGAGGACAACTTTGATTTTTCTATTACTTAAGAAGGATTTAATTACATTATGAATTCTTCCAGTGATTCCATATGATCTAATTTTCCTTAGAAGACCATCATGCCATCCCCTGTCAAACATTTGTTTCGAACTATAAGAATATATCTTAACATGGATAGTAAAATAAACTCTTACAATATATTTTTCTAAAAAATACTGAAGTCAACGAAAGGACAACAAAATCTTTTATGAACAACAATGATAAGTATTTATTTATGTTAACCGATACCGTTGAGTGTAGGTGAGCAAAAGTTAGGACAGTGGTAGAATTAAAAAAGAATAACCCAGTGAAAAAGTTCAGTTGCAGAAAGATAACGGTTTATCTTTCAGTAAAGATAGTTGGTGCTGCATGTATCCCATAGGATGTTGAAGTAATCCTTAGAGGGATAGATGAAATTAATATGCCTGGGAAGTTGATCAGTCAATGTGCGACCAAATCAAGACACAACTGGTAGCATTATCCATAACTTTTCTATATCCCATTCTTTGACACAGACAGTAACATTCCCGACCCGTCTCCCAGATCGTCAGGACCAGCAAGCTTCACTTCTGGATTTATTTCTGATTACAATTCCTAAGGAATATGTAACAAATGCCCATTGCCCACTCGGGGATGCTGATCATGCTGTGATAATGATAGACATCACTCTAAACTCTCGTCTCCAAGTTGAAGAGGCATTGCTCAAAACGACAAGGTATTACAATAAGGCTAACTCGGATTCCGTTAGAAATCACATTAAAGATGCTCCAAGGGGAAATATGTTTTTCTTTTCCTGCGAAACACTGTGCAAATGAGACCACTGAATGGTTCAAAGCAGCAATTGAAGCACATGTCCCCACATGGAAGTTCTATAGCAAACTCCACTCTCCCCAATGATTTGCTTCTACTTGCACAGCTGTTATTGCTCAGAGGCAACATGCATACCACAGATTTATCTGATATAAGTCCAATACAAACAGACAAAGGCTTATAGAAGCTAGAAGTAATTGTAAGAAAGAAATAGTGACAGCATAGAGAGAATATACTGAAACCACCAGAAAATTCATTGAAGCGTAGAAATTAGGAACTTGTGATTTCAGAAAAATCTACAACGGTGTAGTAAATAATGGGTACTCATCAATTCCCCCACTATCCAACAATCATGGGGCTGTTTGTGTGGCAACCTAGAAAGCTACCATGCTTGCCCATCAGTTTGGCTCAAACTCTACTTTAGACCCAGCAAACCACTCTCTCTCCCTGATTTTCCTTTGTGGACTGGAACCACACTAGATAATCTGAAAATCACCCTCTCTCAAGTTCATAATATTATAAAAATATTTGAGTCCATAATTAATCAAGCTCTAGTCCACCACCTTACAATTGCCAAACTTCTGTCTGACCATCAATATGGATTTAGGCAAGCCTGTTCTACTGCAGATATTCTAACTGTAATCTTTGAACGTATATACTATGCACTGGATAAGGCAGGAGACGGGGAGGGCAGTAGCCCTAGATATACCTAAGTCTTTTGACAGGGTATGGCACAATGGTCTTCTCATGAAAATCAGATCCTATAGCATTACTGGACGAATATTTAACATAATTAAATCCTTCTTAAATAAGAGAAAAGTCCAGGTTGTACATCTAAACAATATGATATAAATGTGGGTGTACCTTAGGAGTTGATCCTTGGACCTTTATTATTCCTAATATTTATAAATAACCTCCCTTATAAAATAGGGTATATTTGCTGATGACACTATGCTCTATAACAAGCACAAGGGGGAAACGAATGAACACATATCCAAGATAATGGTGGAAACCCTTGAAGAAGACCTTCAATCTGTAATGGAATGGGGTCAAAAATGGTTGCCGAGTGTGTTTTAAATCTTTAAATGATGTTTTTGTAGAATCTTACAGCAAATGGCTTCCTGCTTTTTCTAGGTTGACTGCCATAAAAAAGAAAAAAAAATCAACTTGGAGATGTAAAACAGAATTTTTATGGAACACTCAGAGATCGTTAGCCTCGGGAAAGGGCTCCTTGATTTCTAAAAACGGTGCTTATTCAGAGTGGCACTTATAGCGATAAACAAAAAGAAGAAAAACTTTTATATTGTACCTACTTGTCAGGGAATGAAAATTTTATATTCCAAAAATCACAAAAATTGATCAAGTAGTGTTTTTTTTTATTTACGAAAAACAAATTTATCTTTTTTACAGATAAGTGACAGACGTAGCCATGTTTTACTAGAAAACATAATAAGGGGAGGTCAGTGATTATTTTGACAGTTTCCACGTGCATTAGGGTTGTCTGCCCTTGTCTCCCCGGTTGGTTGATCGCTTTTTTACTCTCATCGAAACAGAGTAAAATTAGATAAAACTACTTGAATAAAAATTACGTGATTTTTGGAATTCATTATCTTCGTCCAGTGACTGGTACATACATCATACAGACATTTCTGTATTTTCTTTAATTTTCACTTTTTTTTTGTATTTTCTTTAATTTTCACTTTTTTTTGTATCTTAACATTTAGTTTAATTTATTCTTTTTATTTATCACGTTGTATTTTGTCGTGACACGTAATCTTTTGTATAATAAAATTGTTATTTGTTTCGCTTCAATAGACCGACATTTTGTTGTGTCATCTCGCATTCTCTCTCTCTCTCTCTCTCTCTCTCTCTCTCTCTCTCTCTCTCTCTCTCGTTGCCGTTCTCAGTACCCAGATCAGTATCACCTGTCTTGTTATTTATAAATCCTCCACTCTACAATAAAGACCAATGTTTATTTATTTGTTTATTAGTCCTAACGCGAAAGAGCAGGACACAAAATGTTTTAAATAATAATAATAATAATAATAGAATAACAATAACAAAGACTTTCGTTGGCGAGGACTACTATTGACCGTAACCAGTTATAAAGTCCTTTTGAAATTTTCATCTCTATTTTTCTCGTTATGTACTGAATATTTGTTAATGAAACCTATATGAAATATGTTCTTTATTAAATTTTAAAGATTTTCTATTCTGAAAGAAGTTTTAAAAAATTTAATCTCAAAAAGTTATTTTAAAATTTTTGTTAAAAAAAAAATCAGATTTTCTCATTATTCAGACCTGTATTACAAAGAGGGGGTTGCAAAAATGAGTTGTGGTGTGAGGAGAAATATAAACTGAAACAGAGAGAATATTCAGACCTGTAATAATAGAAAGAGGGGGTTGCAAAAATGAGTTGTGGTGTGAGGAGAAATACAAACTGAAATAGAGAGAAGGAGAGTTTTAAAATATAATCTTAAAAAGATAAGATACAAGTTAGAAAAGCATTTCATCCAAGGCATGAAAATTGTTAAACGAAGTGTTTTTATTATAGGCTTTAAAAATAAAGGTACAAGATTCACTTTGAAATTTATTTATCTTCAAAGTGCAATAAATTTTACAAAGTAAGGTATAAAAAAGTTAATTCAAATTGAATCAAAAGTTACCTTGGATTTATTTTATGTAATGTACATTTTGTTGCAATTTAAAAACATTATCTTTCATCTAGCAATTAATGATATAGATATAAAATTTTCAATGATTTTTTTTAAAAAGTGCAACAAAATATACATTACATGAAATAAACCCAAGGTAAGTTTTTGATCCAATTTAAATTAAATTTTTATACCTTACTTTGTAAAATTTATAAAAGTGCACTTTGAAGATAAATAAATTTCAAATTGAATCTTGTACCTTTATTTTTAAAGCTTATATTAAAAACATTTCGTTTAACAATTTTCATGCCTTGGATGAAATGCTTTTCTAACTTGTAAATATATAAATAAATATAAATCTGTTCTGTCACAAAAAAAAAAAAAAAATTAAAAAAAACCCCGAAAAACCTGCCGGGCGAATCATAGGGGAAAGCAGAAAGCAAATAGCAAATAACAACCCCCAATCCTCATCTGATATGAATTAGGAAATAAATTCTTCACTCTATTTTTTAATGGAAATCGCTCCAGGCAAGACTTGAAGCCATTTGATGTAAGGAGTTTAAAAAAATTTCTAATTCAAGGTCAAAAACTAGCCAACGATAGATAGATTCTGACCCAGAAAACAGCAATTCTATGCTTTTTATTCTTTTTTTTTTTTTTTTTTTTGTTAAATTTCCCAATTTAAGATGTTTTCTTTTTTTTTTTAATTCACTGATTTACATGTTATTTCATATGGATATGTCAGTGCAAACACTGGCAATGAAATCTTTTGGAATAATGAAAAGAAAGATGGCGACTTTTATGGATTTTGTGCAAACATTAAAATATTTTTAGATATTTTATTTTTAAAGAAAAT
This sequence comes from Euprymna scolopes, assembly GCF_053919585.1. Taxonomy (NCBI): domain Eukaryota; kingdom Metazoa; phylum Mollusca; class Cephalopoda; order Sepiida; family Sepiolidae; genus Euprymna; species Euprymna scolopes. The sequence continues at coordinate 47,737,634 of NC_136488.1, forward strand.
TGCTCCAGAGAAGGCATGACGCAACTTGATGTAAAGAGCTAAAAAAAAAAAAAAAAGAAGGTAAATATAGGGTTACGTTACAACAGAACACCGACCACTCTAATTTGTTTTTTTAGAGGTAATCGAGGTCGCTGACAACGAATCTGATACACAAACTAGGGGCAAATTTACCGTTTGCATGGTATTAACCCCTGCGCGGCAGCACAAACGATGGCTTGCTTCACCTAGCAAACTGCCTTCTCACATGGCGTACCAATCTTCTGTGAAAAATTTAAAATTAGATGAAAAAGAAATAAAGCAAGAAAAGAAAAGCACACCAAGTTGTGGCGGGTGGGGTGTGGGGGTATGTAATTTTCTTTTTTTTTCCAGAACATAGAATTTTCTAATTTTTAAAAATAGATTATAGCACTTTTTGGGTGGAAAATTTAAAATTAGCTGAAAAAGAAATAAAACAAGAAAAGGAAAGCACTCCAAGTTGGGGAGGTGGGGTTAATTTAATTGCTTTTTTTTCCTGGAACATAGAATTTTCAAATTTTCAAAAAGTAACGCACCGACATTTACCAATTAGAACACCATTTAACATTTTTCACGCCCCCAAAGTAAACAGTAAAATCTTCAAAAAATGTTAAATGGTGTTCTAATCGGTAAATGTCGGTGCGTTACTTACGGAAAAATGGTTAACTAAACTGCAGAAGCACCTATTAAGCCACCTAAATTCTATAATTGAACCCCCCCCCTCCCGCAAAAAAAGAACGAAAAACATAAAAATGTTTGGTGCTTATGTCTTTGTAAAACGCATTAAAAACTACGTGAGACAAAAAAAAAAAAAAAAAAGTCCCCCAATTTGTTGTACTTTTCTTTAATTGTAAGTCATTAAAAAATGCCAGTCCGTAATTTTTTCCACCCAAAAAGTGCTATAATGTATTTTTTGAAAATTTGAAAATTATATGTTCCAGGAAAAAAAAAATAATTAAATTACCCCCCCCCCCTCCCCAACTTGGTGTGCTTTCCTTTTCTTGTTTTATTTCTTTTTTAGCTAATTTTAAATTTTCCGCAGAAGATTGGTACGCCATGTGAGAAGGCAGTTTGCTAGGTGAAGCAAGCCGTCGTTTATGCTTCTGATTGGACAAGCCAGGCAAAAAGTGTATTCAAAACCTCCAGCCGTGAGAATTTGCTCAGACTGTAAAACCAACTTCTACAATATTTTGCAACAAAAGAGTCATCAAATGAAAGAAAAAACGACGTCCTTCTTCAAACAGCAATACATGTATTTATTTCAGTAAGCTACACCATTAGGTGTAGGTTGTCTGAAGTTTAGATAATCATCTTGAGTTGCATCTTCCACTTAATGCAGATTGCAAACCTGTGTGATTTATTTTTCGCCATTCCTTCCAATCCAAGACAAATTGGTCGATGGACGCCAAACTGTTCAAATATCCAATCAAAAACATTTTCTCTCCACCTTAGCTTTCCTCTGCCTCTTTTACCTTCTAACATATCCTCAAACCATAACTTTGACAGATTAGTGGTTGATCGTTTAACACGGTCAAAAAGTTTAAGGGTTTTACTTTTGATTTTATCAAATAGAGGGGGTAGGGAAGTAGTTTGACAGAAGGTGGATATTTTGTTTTCATTTTTTTTTTTTTCGGTCAGACAATGTTCTGTAATGAAACACATTACGTGACTTTAAAACACCTCAATGTGATTAGCTTTAGTCCATGTGATACAATCAAGACCATATGAAATTACTGGGAGGACATAAATAAACTTTTACTTCAACAGTTATCGGTACTCTTTTTGATTTTAGAATGGTGCTGTGTTTTGGAAGCTGCCAAACCCAGCATGATTTTGTGTTACAATGTCATCTCATGATCACTGGAGAAAGTCAGTTTATGGCCTAAATAAATGGATTGAGTTACCTGTTTGATGGGTTTACTGCGAATAGTTATGTTTTAGTTTAACTGTTTTAGCTGTAGACATACATTCTGTTTTCTCCAAGAGCAATGTCATCAGCGTAGGAGAGGTTGGAGGGGATTTGACAGCTATAGAAAAACCGCTTTGGCAAGTCTCTTCTGTCTTAAGCATAACAGCAACTAGTACAATACAGAACAGGATTTGTGAAAGCATATTTCCTTGCTTGACACCCTTTTTGATGTTTACAGAGCGGTTAAACCCAAGGTCAGTTCTTATAAAAATCTGTGATCCATCATAAAGTGATTTTAGAAGATTAATGTAGTTTTTGTTGAGGGGGCTTTTGTCTAAAATTGACCAAAGATTGTCTAATTTGATACTATTGAAAGCTTTTGTAAAATCAATAAAAATGATGTATAATGGTTGATTAAACTCGATTAATTTTTCAATCAGTTGGCTAAAGGCAAAAATCTGTTTAGCTGTACCCTTTCCAGGTTTATATGCCGCTTGGAAATTGGGGAGACAACAATAAAGATCACTTGTGATTCTGTTGTCAATGATTGTCATAAAAAGTTTATAAACATGGCTCATAACTTATAAGTCTATTGTTTTTACATTCGGACCTGTCACCCTTTTTATACAAAATAGCTATTAATGCTTTTTTGAAATTAAAAGGAATTTTACTAGTTTCTAAAATAAGATTGAACAGCTTATGAAGAACTAGGACCATGGCATCACCTCCATGCATACAGCAAAGAGAAACAGCAGCATCAAACAAAGTGATAAAAGAGATCCCATATAAACACCACACATGTATAAAAGACAGACATATAAAAGCTGCACAAATAAAAGCTGTGTGTATAAAAGCCGCACATATGTATAAAGAAATTATTTTATTATTGAAAACATACAGGACGCCTTTCTTCGTTTGTTTCTGGAAGCTCTAAGTTTGACCTACAAATTCCAAACCTTTTGGGTGTAGTTCTTCAAAGATTCAGTTGAAATTAGTATGCCCTAGAGGTTGATTGACTCCTACCCTGCCGTGTGATCAGACCACTTTATAGGATTGCTCCCTGCAAAACGAAAGCAATGTCAATGTTTACGATTGCCATAACTTTACCAGTTTATGATTCATGTAAATAACTATTAATCCTCAGATTCTCCTGTTTAGACAGGGTCCAAAAAATGAGTCTCAAATCTAATAGGTACCACACTATCAGTCAGACTCCAACCTCTGCCCCATCGCTCCAATGTTGCATCCCTGTCTGTTTTAGAAGTACTTTAATGGAATGTACTCTGATGAACTCATAGCACTTGTGCCCCCTTGACGTACATATTCCTGACTAAGTCGACGAGCATCAAAATCCCAACCCTTCTCTGTTGAGGTCCCTAGATGCCAGAAATCTTTCTACTCTAATACTCGGACTGCTAGACTTTGGATTTCCCTCTCTTGTTCCTGCTTCCCTGAGTGTACTAACCTGCAAAAGTTTAAATGTAATGTAAACAAACATCTCGCTGCTCAACTCCCCACAGTGTCCTGTGAGAAATCCTCCTAAATAGTAGCCCTTACGTTTCAAGGGGCAATATATCTTATTTGAGCTGAAAAAGAGTAAAAAAAATGATAACTAGTGTATATCCTCTGTCAAAAACGATGTCAAGAAAAAAAAAACTATGCTCAGCCAGTGTTTTTACTAATGTTTATAGCAAATCATAGAATTACATCACTAATTGTTTTATAGAATCAATTCTTTATTGATTATTATATTGTACCCAATATATGGTAGTGATTTCAAAAGTTAAAAATATATAACTTGAATGCCATCAGCTAGAATCGAACCGAAAACAATTACCTCTCTAGCGATATTCACTACTATCTGAGCTAACAGCACATCCATATCAAACTTGACAAATTAACGCAATTAAACGTATAAATGTATATTTGCACATGCATAGAGCATGCAAATTACGTTAAACTATGCTTGCCAAGTTCCAAATTTTTTTTTTTTAATTTTCACTGCTTAGCAGTTAACTTGGGGTGGTAGGATGAGATTAATTCACCAACAGGAGAAGTAAGGTGCCTTCTTCCCTCCGCTAGCCTGTGGGAGATCTTTGGGCAAGGTCGAGTACCCACTTAGTTTCCCGAGCAGGGTTACATGAAGTCATGGAAAGCAGGTGACAAGTGATGTGTTGAGCAGTAGAATAGTTTTTAGGAACCGGTCAGCATTTTAGTGTGTTAGGTAGATGATACTATATGAGTACAATGGCTAAGACAATCCACTCAATATGAGCACGGCTCCTATACAAAGTAATTGCAGCCTACTATAAGTAACTTCTGCAAAGAATTCCATGGCAATCAGAAAGAAACAGAATAAAGATAACAACGGGAATAAAGATAACAGTCTATCCGGAAGTTCCTCACTCAGTAGGGTGGATTATGTGCGACAGGTAACCCTCAATCACCATCCAGCAACTGTCCGCATCAGAAAACTTCTCAGAATGGGTACATGGAATGTACTGACTATGCTACAAAAAAGGAAAATGGAAAGAATGAACTTCAATATACTAGAACTGTCAGAAGTGAGAACAGAACATCTGACAGCTACACCATTCTTTACTCTGAAGGCGATCAACACCAGAAAGGAGTTGGCATGATTCTAGATTAAGAAACCTCAAAGGCCATCAAAGGTTTCTCGACTGTCAATGACAGAGTCTTGATAGTAAAATTTAAAAGTACACTTTTTGACATTGGAACAGTACAAGTATATGAACCAACAACTAATAAAGATGATGCAGAAATTGAGGAGTTTTATGAAAATATCGAAAAGGCAATAAAGCAATTGAAGTTTCAAGATATCAGAATAATAATGAGTGACTTCAATTCAAAAGTAGGAAAAGGGAAAGTTAAAACCACAGTTGACCCATTTGGAATAGGAGTGAGAAATGATAGAGGAGAGTGGCTCACAGAATGGTGCAAGGAACAGAAGCTGGCAGTCATGAATACATGGTTTGGAAAAGCCCTGGCGATAGAACCAGGAATCAAATAGATTACATTCTGATTCAAGAATGCTTCTGTTACTCTGTAACATTTTGTAAATCCATGCCAGGTGCAGACTGTAGAAGTGATCATGTCCCAGTTTTCAAGACAATGCGACTAAAATTGAAAAAGTTGTCAAAAGCAAAAAGAACAACAAAACTGCAAATAAACATGCTACAAACTGACAAAGAAATCAAAGAAAAATACAAAATCAAAGTTGGAAACAAATTCGATGGCCTAGACGAACTCATGACTACAGAGGAAAAATGTCAGATGATGAAAGAAGTATAAAGAACTCGACAAAGTGGTTAAGAAATGTAATGAAGCCCAGGAGGAATGGATAAATATACAATGCAAGGAAATTGAAATGAATGCAAATGATATATGCATTCAGCTAGATAAAAAGTGGTTAGACGCCAAAACCTGATGATATCTCATATGAATGAAGTGGGAATTAACGCAGTCACAAAATTACTGACACAGGACAGATTCCGACAAATATGAAAAGGTCTATCTACATTGCGATCCCTAAGAAACCAGGTAGCTCAATGTGACCAACATTGTACAATCAACCTGATGAGTCACCTCAGCAAGGTTCTTTTACGTATACTCATGGGGAGAATGAGAAATAAAATACTCCCAGAAATATCAGAAACGCAACTTGGATTCATGGCAAACAAAGGCACCAGAAATGCAATCTTTACATTGAAAACTCTCATGGAAAGATCCATCGAAGTCCTGACAAACCTGTACTTCTGTTTTATTGATTACTCAAAAGTGTTCGACAATGTACAACACTCTGACTTGTTTGATATTCTAGCAAGGCTATACATCGATGAAAAAGATCTTTGAGTTCTCAGAAACATATATTGGAAGCAGGAGGCAGCCATTAGAGTAGACAATGACATCAGTCAATATAGACCAATCATCAGGTGTATGAGGCAGGGCTGCGTGTTCTCGCCTGATATATTTAATGTATATAGCAAAACCTGTGATATGCAGATGACACAGTCTTTATCGCCGGCTCTAAAGAAACACTGCAAAAGATTTTAACAAAAGTAACAGATGAAAGCGAAAAGAAAGGATTACAGCTCAATGCAGAGAAGACAGAATGCATGGTAATCTCAAAGAAAGCTGTTATAACACAATGCAACATAGCCTGTAAGGGAGACAGAATCAGGCGAATAAACACCTTTAAATACAATAGTTGTACTGTCACCACGGATGGCAAGTGTGATACAGAAATCAAGAAGAGAATTCGACAATCTAAGAAAACTTTAACAGCATGAAATGCATTTTTACCTACAGTAAGATAAGCCTTGACAAAGATACGTGCTATGAGAGCCTACATATGGCCATTCTTCTATACGGATGTAAATGCTGAACCCTAATCAAGGACACAGAACAGCGACTAAAAGCAGTGAAAATGTGGTTCATCCGGAGAATCATGAAAGTCTCACGGAGAAAAAGAAAAACAAATGCAGAAGTAATGGACATGGCTGGATACAAGAGATCCCTTCTCAAATACCATCAGAGAAAGACAGCTCAAATTTTTCAGCCATATAATCAGGGCTGACGGACTAGAGAAACTTTCATGGAGTGGCAAAATATGCAGAAACAAGAGCAGAGGAAGACAACACAAAACATTCACAGACATTTTAAACAAATTAGCAACGAATAAAGAGGGCACCAACAATGAGCTCATGAGAACGACTGAGAACAGGGAAGAATGGAGAGCCATGATTGTCACTGTTTGCAAGAATAGACCGGACACTTGAAGAAGAAGAAGAAGAAGAAGAAGAAGAAGAAGAAGAAGAAGAAGAAGAAGAAGAAGAAGAAGAAGAAGAAGCAGTTATACAAATCGATTTTGTTCCACAGGTCCGAATATGTCAAGTTTCAAGTTTGAAGACGAAAAATTGACAGAGTAGCTTGGTAGAGACTGTTCCACAGGCAGACAAGATCACTGATTATTATTATTTTTGGTGATATAAATAAAATTAAGTCAGTGTTAACTTTTATTTAGAGTAAAGGATTTTTTTCACAATTTATTTCAGAACTTGTTTGGCTTTCACCACTTGAAATAGTTTCATCCGGAGGATAGAAAATGGGGCATATTTTACTTAGTAACTTTTGAGTGATGAAAAAATGTATTATATTTATTTATATAAAATATAATAAAAACCAGCATGTTTTATTTATATAAAATATAATAAAGACCAGTATGTTTTTAATTGTATATTAATTAAAAATATACTGGTCTTTATTATGAAAGGAGTGATTTTAGTGGAAACTTATAAAGTGATTTTATATATCTCTACTATTATATAAAATGAACTTTGTCTGCGTGTGCGTGTGTATGTGTGTGTGTGTGTTTGTTCCTTATAGACTCGAACATGGCTGAGGCGATTTTTATGAAATTTCATGCCAACAAAATCGTACCATAAAACAAAGGAAAAGTGGAATAGGTATTCTAGTCTATATATAGAAAGTAGTAGCGTTTGTGTGTGTGTGTGTGTGTGTGTGTGTGTGTGTGTGTGTGTGTGTGTGTGTGTGTGTGTGTGTGTGTGTGTGTGTGTGTGTGTATACAACTCTCCTACATCCCAAACAACTAGACTAATCATAACCAAACCTGGCATGATTATGCCCTCCCCCCACCTAGGGATGGTGCATACCAATTTTCAAAGTCAAGGTCATAGCCTATGTATATATACTTTCTTACAGCCCACACTACTGAACCAACGATGACCAAACCTGACATCATGATGATCTCCAACCTAGGGATGGTGCACACAATTTTTCGAGATCAAGATCAAATGTTAGTGTCAGGTATCTTTGTTAGTATATATAAAATAAAAGTGACTGTTTGAATGTGTGTATTTGTCTCAAAAGAATTCTAGTCTGTTTAGTTGAAAACAAAACACGAAACAGTAATTACATTTATTTTTAACGAGCTGTGCATATCTTGTTTTATCTGAGTGGAGATATTTCTGAGTGGAGAACTTAGAGAAGGCAGGCAAACTACTACATCATCGAGTGGAAAACAATACACAGGTATAAAAATATAGAATATATTTATTCTGTAAGGTACAATAATAGAAATCCATGTCAGGTAGTGACAATTGATAAGTGAATTGACAAGTAAACCATAAAATGTTTGCATTCCAACTTGAGGTTTAAACTGACTCCAACTTAAATATATGTGAACTGTAGTCATGTGTTATAGCACAAACATTTCAACCAAACAAACCATACACTTCATAACATCAAATGTATTTTCATAGATAATAATTGGAGTTGGTTGGTTCTACAGAAGATCAGTTTTTTCACTTACTCTAGTAGCTCATGCTGGTTATGTATGCACTTTTATGTCCAGAGTTAAACTCTTCAGAAATCAACTAATTGAAGATCACTGATTAATATTTGCTTCATAACACGTCTGCCACTGACGACAAAATTGGCAAAATTGTCAAAATGGTCATGCCCCTGTCTAGCGAAATATGACCACCGACCAGCATTGTATCTCTGAAATCGTTGGGTGTAGGTGATCATGTGACCACTCAAAATGTTCAGAATTCCACATTATGGGAGCTCAGTAAGACATTATGATGTCCTAAAACCAATGGTTTTGGAGATATTTACAATAAATTAATTTCAACACATTTCGAACCCATGTTCCATGTAATTTACATAGATGTACTATATATGTCATGACATGACTAATCCCACTATTGCTCTGAGAGTTTTGTTACTGAGTGTTCGTGAAAATACCAAGTATATCCTATAATATTTCTTTCTTTTTGCTTTAGGAAGTGATCAGTGTTTTAAGAGTCGTTTGATGGAAAGTAATTTTTATTTGAATCACTGTCTGCTGTTATTGTAACATGGTAAGATTTTATTGCCGTTTAATCTGAACATTTGAAAATTTGAATGAAATACTATTAATGATAATATTGCACCACATTAATTATGATAAACTATTTTTAATGATATTATTACATCACATTAATTATGCTAAACTCTTTTACACGACACCTTAGTGGTTTCAAAGTTACCAGCTGAAGGAAAATTTGATAGGACTGCATGTGTTATATGCAACAGTGCCTCCGTAAAAGTGTTAACAGGTAAATTGTTTACACCTAATTGTTTGAATGTGGCATCAAACACATATTCCATCAACTGGAGAACCATTCAATTTAAGCAGTTTGTTTACTGGTGAATCTATATGAGAGTCTGAAACCTTACTCGTGCTTAAGCATAAATCTTTGATACCTTTATTGGTCAGAACATATTAGATGAACTCCTTTTATTATTTTTCAGGTACTGATGATGGTTGCAGCAAAATCCGAATGGCAGCCAAACAATTCGATGATTTTGCAGTGATCAAAAGAATAAAAGCATACAGGAGCATGTTCAAGTACCACCAAAAGCCAAATGCCTATTATTTCACTTATATTCTGAAGTTGAAAAGATCAGCTAAAACGAAATGTGATCTAGAACCTGCTGAAGAGGTTCATGATGGAGAGATAAGTGGCTGTTACAAGACTCCAAAAAGAGGAAAGAAAGGTATTAGCTCCAGTAACATTGTGTTATATGTGACAGAACAAGAGAGAGTTGTAGTGATAGGAACCGGGTGTTGTATTGCATCTCGGAGTCTGATCGAACAGCATTGTTTCTAGATGCTTTGAATACACCTGGATACACCTGGTGACGTATTTGCTGCAGATTTATACTATCATGGGAACTGCTTACAACAACATTTGCTGAAGTATGACAGACAAATAGATGCAGTGTTTGAAAATATACAGCGACCAAATGAGGCATTTACAATTGACATTGACTGCCAATACGTGTTTGATAGTCATGATTTCAAAACTAGCAGCTACAGTGTGAGCCACATTCGTGACCTTATCAACGTAAACTTGGGCACAGATCAGCAAATAGATAACAGACGTACCAAGGTTCTTCTGGTCAAGTATTTCAGCGATAGCACATGCTTCACTTATCCTGTTGACAGATGAAAATCACAAATGCTTTATTCAAGCTCCCTCCTACAGTGTAACATGGTAGAGACTATGCAGTCGGGTCCTCAACAGTGTGCATTGGAGCTACTGCAGGAATGTAAGAAGTATGATTTTGGTCTAGATGCCATGTATTGCACAAGTTAAGATGTTAGGCTTTCAACGGAATGTTACAAATAACATCGCTACAAAGGATGGTACAGTTCATGAAATTCATGTTCCTAAACACCACCAACATTAACACAAATGAATAGCTCCTGAAATTTGATACACTCTTTCAGTATATTCATTATTGGTTAAGTTCTGGATGAAGTAAGGCCCCATTTCATTGTAGCTTGACACAAACTGTCCATAACCTGTCTCAATCAAGACAGCTGTTTAACATCATGAATAGGATGAATCTAGCTATTAGCTATGATTTAATGAAGAGAATCAACACCTCCATGGCTCAAAAGATGGTGAAAGATACCCTACCCAACAGATATCCTGTATCATCAAAGATATCTGAATGTCACATTGCAGGGTGCAATGAACAATTTTAACTACACAGAGAACACAAAGTCAGGAAAGGACTCCAGTCATGACACTGTTTTAGTCATATTTCAGAACCAACCAGAAGGTAATCATTTTGAAGGCATTCACATGACAAGTTGCTCAGAACAGCCAGAAATGAAAAAATTGGCTGATGTGCTGCCTTGCCATGTTATTGAAAAGTGTTACCCGGTCAAAGGGACCGGTGATATACCAGAACCATTTTCAACAACACCTTATAATGATACAAGAGAACACAGTATTGATGATGATTATTTTCTTTGGTGTATGGCCAGGCAAAAGTACGAGAAAGCATCATTTCCTAGCTTCACAGCAAAAATGAGTGCCCTCCACGATCAACCGAAATTTGATGTTACAAAGACATCATTTGTACCCATCCTTCCATACGCTGCAACCAAAATGGACACAATATTTACATCGATGCTTAACTTTCAGGATGTCTTGAAGCAAAAGAATGGCATATCAGGGGCGTTATGGTCTGTTGAGGGGGCGTATGTTATCGCAAAAGAAATACAATTGCTGAAACCCGAACAGTTTGGTAACATATTCCTTGAAATGGGACAATTTCACATGAAGAAGATTGTAATCGCTTGCCTAGGGAAGTATCTTCGCTGTATCAGTATAGATCTGGCTTTGATTGAGACTGAAACTTTTGGGAAGATTGTTGTATAAAATAATGTCATGACAGGGGGTCACTATTGTAAAACCAAGGTGGCAATGAACCTGATATTAGAGATCATGATAATTCTAATGTTTGAAGGATTTCAGTCAGAGAAAGGCAAAAATCACAGTGAAATAGATAAGCACACAGAAACCATGGAAACTAGGATGCAACAAGCATTAGGTGCTAACCATGCAGAGTTTAAGATTTGGAATGAAAGCAAGCTATTGAATGAGGACCTGAAGAAGTTCTTCACAAAATGGAAAAAAAAAACATAATGCAATGAGAATGTGAGGTAGTTGAAGTTATTTCTAGACGAGTTGTTTCCAATCTTGAGGCACCTCACATATTCATAGCAGATAGGGTACATTCTTCTTTGAAGATTGCCTTGATTTAGAAAGGAAGTTTCCTCGTATCTAGTGGATGGGTGATGTACCACACTCTCCGACAAGGCAGCGCAGTAGGATTTGACATGGTACTTGAAAAGTGTTACAACAAACTATGCTAAGGTTGCAGGATGTATCATTGGAATAACAAGACAAAAGAAAGCAGTAGGTTTATGGAATCTTTTAAATCATGAGAAAGATCTTTATGCAGCACAACTGCTCGAATGGCATAATTTGGACAAAGGTGATTGCAAACTCAATCTACACCACAAGCTCAACCCAGCCTCTATGAAAATCGACTATGAACGTGCTAGGACAGTATGTATTACGTAAAATCCATTAATAATCCATTCAGTACTGGTACAAGACTACAAAACATCTCACCTGGAGCTGATATACCCCAAGACATGGTTTATATATTGCTAGAATGCCTGGCAACTGATGAGAAAGGTTATCAAGAGTTTGTTACAATGAGACTTCAGAATAAGGAGAAGCATCTACATGATACAATACCAACTGTAAGATTGTTTTCGTGCGGCATGCTTCTACTTCAGAAAGAATGTACAGCATGGTAGAGCTTCTGAAGTATGACTTGACCAGCACATCTCAGTTCCTGACTACTGAAGGTAAAGATGGAATATGATTGAAGAAGCCAGATAAAACATCCCTATCAAGAGAATTAGTCAACCGACTTCCCCAAGACAAAAGAAATGTAAACTGTGATACTCAAATAACAACAGTTGATTTCATACATAGACTACCAATAAAAAAAGATGGACATTGAAACATTTGGCCAAATGGCTGAGACTTTATCCAAAATCATTCTTGCTACCACAGAGGAGTCAACAAGAATAGATATTATTTTCGATGTTTATCAAAAATCATCGATCAAGCAAATGGAACAGAGAGTTATAAACAAATCACTATCATCATGAAGTCTGACAATCAGAAGGTACTTGTCGATCTAGATATGTTCTTGAGCTCAATGTTGAACAAAGTGAGGTTCAAAGAGTACTTTTTCAAGTGAATGCTACAAAATATTGTGTCAGATAAGGAAATTCTTCGGTGGAGTATATGGTGGTGAATGTAGAAAACTGTTTGTGGTCAAAGAAACAACGATCACAGAGCTCTCAAGCAACCAAGAAGAGGCTGACAGAATCATGTTCCATATTAATGATAGTGTAAAACACGGTTTTCAATCGATCCTAGTTGACTCACCTGACACGCACGTTCTTGTAGACCTCATTTTCCATTTCAAGAAAACATGGGAACTACAAAAATTCTATGTAAAGCTTGGCAACAGGAAGAACAAGAAGACTGCGCTTGTTCACCTGTTGACTGATCAACTGAACAGCAATTCATGCATTAAGTGACAGTACCAGCAAGATGGGTTCAAAGCTGGCTGGTCTGAAGACTTCAATGGATCTCTCTCTATTGGAAGGGTTTGGTGCAGAGGAATTGTCGCTGAAGATGATAATTAATGCAAAAAAAAAATTCCTTGTAAATAAATTAAAGAAAACTGACTGTTCAACATTTGATGAGTATCGATGAGAGCAGTACCATAATTCTAGGAAAGAACTTGACTTTAACCAGTTTGTGGGTTGTTCTTCCACAAGAACACATAAAACGAGCATATCTGCAATGCAGACTGTGGTTAGAAATCCCAAATGATTAAACATTATTATTATACAACTTGCATTCTTACTGCACTTCAGTATTTCATATATATATATATATATATATATATATATATATATATATATATATATTAGCATGGAACCCCGACGTTGCCTGGAATTGAACGAGGATCAACAAACGTTTCATACTCCCATATTTTTATTGTCATCAAAATTGGTGAAATAATTCATTTTTCAATCAAATTGATTAATTGCCTGCTCTAGTTGGGAACCCACCGTGGTGCACCAGGAGAAAGTTTTAACATGCCTCTCCAGTGACTTAGTCCACAATACATTGTAGTTTCCATTGCACTGTAGAGAACCTACTGTTGATTTTTTTAAATTAGATTCATATGATGGCTTGAATTAAAGTTTAAAATGGAAAAGGTAAGTATCATGCTTCAATTGCACTTTAAACAGAAACATTTATTTCGAATGTGTCTCTGTCACAGCAAAGAACCTACTGTTTATTTTATATGCTGAGCTTTTCTGCTTGTTCGATAATAAAACTTCTCAAATGCACTTGTGATGTTAGGTTGTATAAAAATGTTAACTTTAGTCAAAATCGCTTGTTCCTTCTTTCATTGGATTTTTCAATTATCGATTCACTGGGCCACAATGTTTTTACTTTTTAAATGTTGACTAGATTTCTATGATTGATGGCATTCGTTCTCTCCATCAGGTCAGGTTTTTGTGCTAATTTAATTTGAACAAAGTCAAATCTTGTGACAAAATCGATTACATTTTTGTGACATTATTAGCTGGTTTTTGTTAAACATATCATCCTAAATATATTATTAAGAGGAAAAAATGTTTTGCCAACAACATATATTGATTACGTGATAGAAACATCGATTACTGTAAACTGATGTACATCAATGAGTACACGTAAATGGCATGTTGCTTAACCATTGTTCAAACTTCAGGAACTTATGTTTCTTCAGACTCCTGGAATGCTCAGCAGCAGGGAGATCTCTCTTCAGATTCCAACAGTAATCAGCCACCATGACTGCATCTCAGTGACCTTGATATCTGGTCGTCTCCATCTCTTTCAGATCCTCATAGAATCTCTTCCCTGCTTGTCACTGCTTGAACCCAGGTTCTCAGGAAACCTGTCCATATGTAAAAATAAGTAGTGCATAGATGCTCATGTTGCAGATCAGGTTTCTGAAAGCATATTGTTGTCAATTTCTGGCCTTATTGTTGCCAAGAAAGTTCTTCACTATAAGAACAAATGCCTTCTGTGCTTCCAGTTTCACTTCGTTCATTGAATTTTCAAACTCTTATCCCTGAGTGGCTTCCGGACCTTGATAAGTGGTGATCACTGTGTAAAAAAAAAAAAAAAAAAAAAAAAAAAAAACTCTGGATCTCTGATGAGCTGCAGATCTGAGGACCGTCAAAGATGCCAGCTTTGAACAACTCCATCGTCAATCCTGGAAAAGCCTGCACAAGTAAGTGAAGCAGTCATCATCCTTGTCCAGAGCCTTGGTGATGATGTGAAACTCTCTCTCTCACATACAAAGTTGCTTTTATATAATAGTAGATATACATATACATATATATATGTATATCTTTTTAGTATTTACTAAACTTGAAACATCAAATGGCCCTAGTTGTCTCCCTTTAACTGTTATAAGTACCTACGGCGACCTTTGTTTCCCATAATTTTTCAGCTAATTTTTGAAAATTAATAATGAGATGGATTATCCCCCTTCGTAGCTAGGATTTACCAATTATCGATAATCAAAATAGATTAGAATGAAAGAGAATAATTGAATATTAAATAATAAAAAATAGAATGGGATCCCTATCCTTGAATGATGTATGAGAATTTAATAAATATAAGGTAATGTCAGCTTTTATTTCCCTATTTAATAAAATATTAACCTAAAACTGGTCTTAAATCTAAGTAATAAGATAGCCGATATTTTGTAAACATTGAAACCAGCATAGGGCGAATACAAAACTAACTTAACCGGAATGGTTTAGCTAGCTTGTTCTGGGCATATTATAAATATAAACATAAAATTCTAAAAAATACATTTTTTTTTAATTAATTATGTGAAATAAAGAAATATAGAAATCTAATTTAAGAATTCAATGAAT
>NC_136488.1:47755477-47980477 GCF_053919585.1 Euprymna scolopes
CTGATACCTCCGATTTTTGTAAAAATTTTCAACAATAGATATTAGACATCAATTAATAAATATTTCCCAAATTTTAGTTTCATTGGAGATTGGAGATTTTAAAGGGCCTTTAGCGGGCATAATATGAGCATGACCTTCAATATAAAAATTTAAATATGTCAGACTTAAATATGACAGACAGACAAAATGCTATTTTAAACTTAAGCATGACAAACAGACAAAATACTACTTCAAACTAAGCATGACAGATTCACTAAAATGCTATTGCAAACTTAAGCATAACTGATTGATGAAAATACTATTTCAAACTTAAGCATGACAGACGACAATACTATTTCAAAGTTAAGTTCGACAGGCTAACAATGATGTTATTTCAAATTTAAAAATGACAAACCAAGAAAAATATTAATTCAAACTTAACTGTGATGAACCGATCGACAATACTTGTGATTGAGCTTTATGATAGCTGTTAAAATGTTATCTGGAAAAAAGAAATATGTAAAAAGTATAGTCTTTATTATCTCCCTTTATTCACTACAAAATCTCTATCCTGAATTGATTATAAAATGACTTTTTTTTTTTAAATTCCAATTTTCATTATCCATATTATTGATACCAACGTACATATTTTAATGAATAATAAATATTTTCTGGTAAAATCTTTTTTTCAGAGTATTCCAGATAAATTATAGGTATAAAGAAAATTTTTTGCACAAACACTGAATTGCATTAAGATTTTTTAAAACCTGATTTAATCCCATATCACTCGCTACTTAATTAGCTGAAAAAATGCGAAGCTCATGGTTTGTTTACAAACAGGCAGTTTGAGCACTGTAAGTGGCGGACGGATGTTTGTTTAAATAAACATTCGGACGAGTTATTTGCGGGCGTCACTTCCATGGTCAAGAGGTAGAGCTGCCAACTGTCAACACGACAGTTCTAGGTTTGATCCTTGGCTTGGGAGTGGTGGTAGTCTAGCGGCACTGATGAGTTGTGATACAACAAAACAGGACTGTATGTCGATGACTACAAATATATATATATATATATATATATATATATATAGTAAGTTATAAAATATATATGGCAATTAAGCTACATAGAATATTTTGCGTTTCATCCACGCTAGGATTCATCAGGCTTATGCCTGATGAATCCTAGCGTGGATATATATATATATATATATATATATATATATATATATATATATATATATATATATATATATATATATATATATATAATATTTATTATATAAAATTGTTTTTTTTCTTTTTGGCATCGAGAGGCTCCAGGTCGCCTGATGAAGTCTCTTTGACTGAAACAGATGGCTATTTGTAGCGACCATATGTAATTGTTTATCCCCAAATAATAAATAATATTTTGCTCTTTTTATTGAGCACTATTTCACAACCTCATTGTCTTCATTAGTATTGACTTTTGAACACCTCAAACCTGAACCTATATATATATATTCAAACTTTGATTATTTCATTCATCATTTTCAATCTTCTCATAATATTCATCATAAACCCTGATCTTTAAATAACATTTCGCTCTGATTAGTGATGATTTATTGGTAAAAATAAAGAAGTTTAGTTAAGCAGATTCCATTTGTTTTAAATTAAATATATGAGTAGTATTAATATTTAGACTAACTGTGACCCATGGAAACTCCACAGATTGTTTCTAATCTTATATTTATTGTGTTCACTTCTCATATTTTGAAGGCTGGCTAGTCAATATTTAGTTTCAAATTAGTAAATATTACTTTTTGTCTGGATACTTTTTAATTATCCATCATATTTTGACAAAGTACAAAACAGACACTGCACTTTGATTCTAGCCTGAAAACCAGATAATACCAATAATTTTTTATGACATCAGAACTCTATTTATTATGTTATATTCGATTTTGAAACAATTCATTTTAAAATAAGTGAAGTGTGTGTTTTTTTAAAAGAGCACCATTAACTAATCTCTTTAAAAGCGTTTGCATTTCATCTATGGTGATTGGACAATCTCATTTTTTTAATGAGTGTGAAAGGTGATAAGGTATATACAAACGTAAGCACACATGCATTATTATATAGAGAGAGCGCCATCTAATGTCTGGATGCCAGATCCTATTGCCAGATGGCCTCTACACTGGCCATTACAACAAAGTATGTAGATACCTCTATTAAAAGATGATGGAATCTTGGACAAACGCATTTCAGGTGAAAACATTATTACATACTTACATGTTGAAATGAAATTCCAAAAATTACGAAAAATGATCCACTAGAAAAATAATTACAAGTAAAAATAGAATTTATCAAAGTATCAAGTTTGATCGTATGTTTTAATCTGGCAGAGTTGTGTGAGCAATTCTTTATAACAAACTGACTAATTTCTCTTGCTTTCCTTGAAATCTGCCATTGAAAAATAGAAAATGTCTGACCATTAGTGTTTATGGATATTTGTGAAAAATAGATCTAGTACATCTAGTAGATCATTTTTGTCATTGTTGTAATTTATATCAATTTCAACATTACACATATGTACATAATTGTGTGTTTAACTGAAATGCATTTGTTCCGAATTCCATTATACAGAACTTTTACCCATAACATCATGAGATGAGAGCACTCTATGCCAAATATATGCAGGGAAGCGGATACATAAAAGACAAGTCCATCAAACAAGACATTGTCATATGGAATAAATCTGAAAAAACCGCTCCCATCATTGGTGTAACCTTCACAAATGACTATGGCCTCAATATGAAAAGAACACCAAATATCAGAACCTCAAGAATGACTTAAAAACAACATGGCCTCTGAAAGATATTAACATCATACCAGCTGTAGTAGGCACAACTGATTTAATGAAAGAAAATATCTTACTTACATATTTAGACATAATCCCTGAAAGACCAAGCTGTAGCAAAGTTCAAATAGTTGCCTAAAAATAAAAGCCACAACGTCTATCTATAAAAGAGCTCACGATTATACATTTAACTCGTAATGAAATAGTGTTAGCTCCAGTAGGAGTTAGCTCCCTTGATCTGTTCACACTAACTGAAATAAACAAGCAAAAAAAGAATAAGATAATTCTTAATATTTCAAAAATCGTTGAAAAACTTTGTGAAACGTAATTTAGTTTCCGTTATTTACGAATACCAAATCTTCCGGTGTTCATTTTTTGCTTATTTTATTAATATAGATTGAAAACTATTTTAAATATAATTAAGCTACATATATTTAAAAGAGAGACGAGATGCAATTCAAGTATAGAACTATTGAGTTCTTCTCAACTATGTAAAGAACATAGCTTTTATTGTAAAATTTACCAAATTTAGTTTGGAGAAAAATTAGTTATATTGTTTTTAATAATTTTTTAAGAAAATTTTTCAATGATATTGTGTTTTATATTTATAAAAATAAGACCAAAGAATTAGAAATTATTAAATCTAATTATTTATTAAAAGCAAGTTTTGTGAAATCAATATGCAAATTAGCCATACTATTTCAGTCTGTGAAATTTCAAATCCAGATTCAAATATCTGAAAGTTTAAGTAGCAAAAATTGACAAAAGTATAAAAATTTGCAGATCACTTTCAAATTCATAAATACATGCATCAGCACCTCATTTGTTCACGTAATTAGAATTTAGTGTTGTGTGTTCGAGATAAATTTGACACTGAATAATGAAAAATGTCATATATTGGCCAATAATTGATGCATTTTTAAAATTCAAAGTACATCTTTTAGAGGATCCTTTGCTGAATACAGTTGTCCCAAAAGAAGCCAACTTGAGCCATGGTTCAGTAGTGCATGAACTGTGGTTACTGTATTTTAAAACAATATATATATATATATATATATATATATATATATATATATATATATATATATATATATATAATATAAAGCTGAACGTCTGTGTGTGTGTCTGGCCACGAATAGGCTCCTATATGGTTGACTATTATAGAAAACTGATCACATATAATGATAGAAGATGTATCGAGATACAGCAATGGGTATGTTTGATCTGGCATAATGATGATTCATTAAAATTGAGGGGTCTGCGTACTCGCCTGGTCCACAAAGTATGGAAATAAAAAATTTAAAAATTAAAAAAAAACGTTTACAAGTGTTTTGCCTTCGGGACAAGATCAAAGTGTAGTATGGCCATGTGCCTAAGTTTTTTGTTCATCGTTAATTTTGACTGTATTTTTTTAACATGAATAAAAGATGTAATATCTCAAAGTGTAGTATCTGTTCTTCAGATGCTGCACTTCCATTTCTTGTTCTCTTTCAGTGGAGGAGAAATCCTTCACGACTGAGACAATTTTTATTTTTGTACCTTTTCTCCACGTTAAAAAACGACCCTGGTGTCTAACTCTGTCCCGTGGGGAGGCATAATAAATAGGTACATAATAATACTTTGATAAGTATGTTTTAACTTAAATAAGGATGGTATAATGAAATTGTGTGGTCTGCGTTCGCGCCTGGCCTCAATAGAATGGAAATAGGCACAAACTTTAATAAAGACTTTTCATATCTATCTGCGTAAGTATACTTTGATAATTATGTTTCAGTTTGAAGAAATATGGTATAATAAAATTATGGGGTGTTCGTTCGCGCCTGACCTCCATAGAATGGAAATATGTCGCAAAGTTTAACAAGGTTTTTTAATATAGATCCACAGAATATTGTGACAAGTGTTTCAGTGTGAACAGGTATGGTATAATAAATTATGGGGGTTATCTATTTTATTTTTACTTTCATCATATTTTGCTTTGGTTTTGATACCTCCAAATTCAAAGCTATCTCTTTACAACCCTTCCTTTTCATAATCTATCATACTTTCATAAATCAGAGTCCATTTTCTGTAGGTTGTTTTTGAACCCAGTCAACGACGGGTACTTTTGCTAGTATATATATATATTAGTAATTAATTCCAAAATTATTCCTGATTTCAATACAATTCCTGATCCTGATACAACTACTGATTCCGATTCTTTTAAAATTTCTAAACATTTAATTAGAGACTTGATGTTTTTTAAAAATGTTCAAGTGTCTGTAAACTTCCTCATATAATGTCAGCATATATTTTGCAAAATGTAAAAAATATACTTGGGAGAGGGTAGGGTGTATATTACAAGCATAGATCTTTCTAAATATTTTATTTAATGCTTTATGTGTAATTGATTGAAAATTGTGAGACAATATCTGCCTTTCTTTTAAAGCAAACCTCATTTGCATTTGTTCATCATTAAACGTCATTTGAAATTTTCATAAACAATTAAAAAGAATCTATGATTGGTATGCAAAATAAGAAAATAGTGTAGGATCAAAATAGTTGACAAAGCTCATTTCATGTCAATATGGATGTCTAAGCGATTGTGAAGAACAGAGCACAAAATCCTGTGACGTCAGACTTGTGTTAACTATACGAAATATGGGACAGCAGAAGTAACTTATTTAATGATTTTTTAAAAACCTTTGTTTATCTTTTTCAAACTGCAATTAATAATTAATCTTTGTTATAATTTTGTTAGGTTTTAAGATTTACACAGTTTAATGATTAATAATATTATAAATATTTGTATATTAAATAAGAAATATTAACATTCGAACAGTAATCTATATATATAAAAGGCAAAATGTGTGCACATTTTGTGTATGTCTGCCAAGAGCTTTTTGGGGGAGGGGGCGCTCACTGTTTCTTAGAACTTTTTACATGCTCCCTAGATTGTAATCTCTCTGATTCATGAAACGAGAGCGTGTACATCTTTTACATGCTATTTTCGCAATTTTTTTTAAATCTCAGCGTGTTTGTTTGGCTTTTCCATATATAAGCGAAACTGAATCCATAGAAAAGGCAGCGTCCTTTGTGCCAGTGACGCCCAGAAAGCAATCAGCTTTGATCAATGTGGCCAAAACCCGTCATATCAGACAATTGCTATTCATTTGGACACTCCCCTTTTTATGGGGAGTTGGTTTTCCCCAATATCTTGGGAAAACTGGCTCACAGCCAAAGTTAAGTCGCGTGATGTTTGACCTCATTAAATTCACGCACCTGTCACTTAACTTTTTAATCGTTAAATTAAAACGATTTTCACTTCCTGTCCTGTCATGGCTGAGCGGTAACATGTCAGTTTTTTTCACACTTTCTTTTCCATCTTCACATCAAGGCTTCAGGTTCGAGCTGACCTCCCTACCAAACCAAAACTTTTTTTTTCTTTTACACCTCCAAACACACGAGCATCCCCACTAGTCTATATATATAAAAGGCAAAATGGCTGCATGTGTTTTTGTATGTTCAAGAAAGGCTTTTTTCGAGGGGGGGGGTGCTCGAGAATGTTACTATTTTTTAGAACTTTTTGTATACTCCCTAGATCATAATATCTACGATTTGCGAACGGACGTCCTATCTACATTTATTTAAATCGACTCTTATAAAATTCCCTCTATTCTGTTTTTTGCCTGTTTGTTCGTCTTTTTTGTATAAATAAAGCGAACCTATTTGGAGCAAAGGTACAGTGCCTGACCTTTCATGCTGGGACATCTTGAAAGCAATTAGCTTTGATCAATGTTGGGGAAACCCTTCATATCAGACAATTGCTATTCATTTCGACGCTGCCAGAGTTCGCTTTTTTCGGGGGAACGACCTCATGGGGAAGCAAATAAATACCATGAGAGGAAGTGGAAAGCTCCACTGGCCCCAGGCCAGGTTTAAAAGCCACTTTCAGTTCTGTGCCGACTCCTATGATTCGCAACTTAATCATCATTGAGTTGACAACTTTTTGATTGACTGTGCTAAATTTGAACACTTTTCAATTCCTGTAGCGTCATAGCATAGCGGTAAGAGTTCAGGTTTTCTTTCACATTCTTCTCCGCCTTCGCATCACAGGTTCGAGCCTACCTGCTTACTAACAGTTTTTTTTTTTCAACACACATCTCCAAACATTCTGGGCAACACCAAACACCCCCGCTAGTCATATCTGTAAGAAAAAAACCCTCCCAAAAAAAATCTAAATTTATACATTACTCAATAAACTTTTCATACATTTTTTTTATGCAAAAATGTATGAATAAATAAACATTTACAATAAACAAAAAATGGATAAAAAAAATAATATAAGACCTACGTTTTGGAAAACAAATAGATTTCTTTTTAACAACGATGAGTTAACCATATTAAATTCATTTTAACATCTTCTCTGATGATAAAGAAAACTTTGTAAATAAGGGTATAGTTAATTAGAAGCCTCCATACATTTTTTTGAAAAAGGTGCAAATATAAAGTTGACATTCCTTCAATTAAATTTATCAAATCAAAACAAAGTTTTTTTTGATTTCTGATTTTAACATTGCCAAGAGTTATATGAATACGTTTTTTTTAATATTAAAAAATTGAAAAATTATATATTTAAATTTTAACATTGCCGAGAGTTATATGAATACGTTTTTTTTTTTAATATTAAAAAATTAAAAAATTATATATTTAAATTTTAACAATGCCGAGAGTTATATGAATACGTGTTTTTTATATAAAAAACTTGAAAAATTATATATTTAAATTTCATATCAATGATTATTAGAATTTAATATCATTTAAATATTTTTTATGGTGCCATATGCACTGAATTCTACAGAAAACCCGCCAGCAAACGCCTCTTCGTACATTTCAAATCTGCGCTACCTCTCAAGGACAAACTAAACTACGCACATGCCGAAATCTCACGTATACAAGACAAATGCACTAACATCTCCGACAAACATACACACACTAACAATTTTCTACAGACTCTCTCACTAAACGGCTACCCTAATACGATCCTATCCTCACTTAAAAAGAAAAAACGCAACACCCGACCCTTCTCTAACAATTGTTTTCTAAAACTACCCTTCCTCAGTGACAAAATCTCATCTTCAATCCGAAAAGCCATCCGCAGCGAGGGGCTCAACATTCAACTCATCCACACTGGATCTACTTTAAGACAACAGCTCAACCAAAAACATCCATCGCATACACCTTCCCCTTGTTCACTCTCTAATTGCCCAATATCACACACAGGTTTATGCTTTAAGAACCACGTTGTTTACGACCTACAGTGCGCTAAATGCAGTGCATCTTACATCGGAAGCACTACCAGATTGCTTCATCACCGCATTAAAGAGCACTTAAACACTACTGCTTCGTCGTTCTATAAACATATTCGCACTTGCATTAATTCAGAACCAGATTTTCACATCAACATTCTTGCTTCTTCAAGAAACGTAGGTCAACTTCGTATCCTCGAATCTTTAATTATTTCAAAAAATACTCCCACACTAAACAATAGACTGGAATTGAGCTCCGCTTTTATAATATAAGTTTAAAACATAAGAAAAACAATAATTAAAAAAACAAAAAAAAACAAAAAAAAACCTTGCTTGAATAGTCATCTCCCTTGATTCACAAACGCAACAAGTATTTCAAACATCAACTGATTTATTTTAACGTTCTCCTAACGTCATTTTTTGTTCTATATTTCGCGGTATCACGTGGCAAACTCTGCGGCTACTTTTCCAATTTTGAACACTCTTACGCTGTCTTCTCTTGAAAATGGACTAATAAGTCTGAAATATATTGAGATTTACAACACCATTGAATACAACAGAAAAAAAAAAAATTACTGTTGTTTAGAGTTAAAATTTGTGTGAAAAAGAAAAAACAAACAACAACAAAAAAAAAGAAATTTATTTCTTTTGTTTGCATTTAATTTTACTCTATATAAAAAAAAAATCTCGCATTGTTCTTGGCTTTTAATTTTATCTTATAATTTTCTTCAACAATGCTTCAAGCAAACTACAACCTACTTATAAATATTTTTTAAATTAATTATTTTTTAGAATTCTATTTTTTTGTTGTAATTCAAATAATTATATTATCGAGAAAATTTTAACATAATAATATTGATTTTATGTCTAATTTTATTTACAACTTTAAAGTAAGTGAAATAAATAATGTGTGTTTATATACATATATAAATAACTATTTTTTTTTAATTATTTAAACACTTCAGCTTTATAAAATGTTTTTTTATGGACCTAAATTTAGTTTTCGTAACATGAAATATAGGGGAGGGGGAGATAGAACACTTTAAAATAAAATATTTCCCTTCATATATTTAACAAAATCTACTTTTAATATGTAAGTTTTGTAAAAATGAATAAGTATTGAAAATTTCAGGAAAATCTGACCATTAGTTGATTTTTGCTAGATTTTTTAAACATGGGTGTATTTATGGCTTCAAAATCGTCACCACATAGGAACGTTGTTTTAAAATGTTGATAATATAAACACGATTTTAGTCTCGCATTTTCATTATTTTTGTATGCTGTAAAATTTTAAAACAAAATATTAGCAGTTTATTAGAAGCTTTTCTTAAATGGTAAAAAAGTTAGGATGATAATATTAAATTAAATTACAGTTACATCGTGATACATACGGGGGGGGATTAAATCTGTGGCACACGTTGAAGGTACTTACATGTCAAGAATGAGTTTCTACATAATAATGTTACTCTTTAGAAAATCTTTCTTAACTTTAGGAGGAATCTGTTAACTGTTCTTCACCTTCTCTCTAAGAAGAAATGTTCATTTTTTTTTTTTACATGATTATGTAGCAGAAAGAAAAATAAAACAATTATTTAAGAATTTCGAGTAGGAGAGCAGTTCCGCACATTAATTTAATGTAAAATGACAACCATTTCTGGTCTATTCTAACTTTTTTAATCTTGTGTAATTGCTCAAGGCAAGGCAAAATGAGACAGAAAAAGAGGAGAGGAAAAACAGGAAAGAGAAAGAAATCTAAAGTGAGAGGGACGAAAAGAAAGAAAAATGAAATCCAGTCAAATAGTGAAAAAAAAATAAGGAGGTAAGTTTCTAGCTATTTGGCAGAAATCAATCTTTTATTATTTTTTTTTAAAAAAAAAGCAGATTTTGACTCAAAAGTGGAGTTTTCTCTGAATTATTAGGGTTTTTTTTTTTTTTTTTTTTTTTAAATTTTTTTTATTACATTTTCACCCCAAACAAGGCACATTGCCACTTTGGGGTAGGGGCTACTATCAGGGTCAGCAACTACTGGGGCACTATGTAGGGATTTTGGCAGCAAGATGTCGGTTCACGTTGCACTTGAACTTCTGCATGTCAGTACAGTTAGGGAAGCAGGATCCTGGAATGGAATTCCAGAGTCTAGCGGTTCTGGGGAAGAAACTACTGGAGTAGAAAGATCTTTTACATCTAGGGATCTCTACTGTGTGGGGGTGGGATTTAGCTGCCTGTCGGGTTTGTCGAGGTTGTCTGCGTCGTGGGGGCACAAGTGTCTGCAGTTCGTCAGAGCATTCACCGTTAAAATACTTGTAGAACAAGCAGAGGGATGCAACGTTTCGTCGATGGGACAGAGGCTGAAGCTTAGATGCCAGTTCAGGGCCTATCAGATTGGCGACTCTTTTTGAACCTTGTCTAGGAGCGAGAGACTAGTAGTAGACGCACCAGCCCAGATGTGACAACAATACTCCATACATGGGCGAATGGTAGCCTTATAGAGATACAGAATACTTTCAGGTGTCAGTAGTTTTCTAGCACGGTAGAGAGAGCCTACCTTTTTTGCAGCGGCCCTGGCAATGTTTTCAATATAATTGTTCCAGCTCATGTTTCCTGTGAACGTTAGGCCAAGCAGTTTGAAGGATGTACTCTCAGACAGGGAGTCACTGGCTATTGCTATTGGTGGCAGAGAAGGTTTCTTGTAATTATTGAAGGAAACCAGTTTAGTCTTGGCAGCATTGAATGTGACCATCCATTTATGTCCCCATTCCACTACAGATTGGAGGTCATCCTCTAGTGTTTTTGCCATTTCTTTAGATATGTTCATTTGTTTTCCTGTCATACCTGTTATAGAGTGTAGTGTCATCAGCATATATACCCATCTCAGAGGCAGTTTTGTCGGGGAGGTCATTAATAAATATCAGGAACAATAGAGGTTCAAGAATAGACCCCTGAGACACTCCCGCATTTATATCACACTGTTTAGATATTCGACCGAGGTTGTTAGGAGAATCCTTAGTGTTTTAAATGTGCGGATTTTTGAAGACTCTTAACAAGCCTATAAACTGTTTACTTAAATCACAGATAAAGCTTAGCATATGTTACACATATTTTTTACATGGCCGACAAAATTTGTTGAATTTATTTACTTTTAGATACCCCTTATTACAAGAAAATGGATTGCAACAAATTTTATGTTTGGGTAATTTATGCTTTTTTTCTTCAAAAAAGGAGAAGCTGCTGCTAAAACTTTCAGAGATTTTTGAAGTGCTATAGGAGGATCAACTGTTCGGCAGTGGTTTGCAAAATTCAAAATGGGAAACATCAGTCTTGAAGATGACACTCGCAATAGAAGGCACTCAAAATTTGATATTGATGTTTTGGAGACAAAAATTGAAGAAAATGCAAATATTACAACTAAAATGTTTATGCAAGAGTTTGAAATTTCAAAAAGCACAGTTCATGATCATTTTCATTGAATAAATATTGTTAAGAAACGAAAAATCTTTTTATTTCTATTCTCTTTGTGTGCCCCGAAAATGCTCAAACCTTTTTGGAAAACCTAATAAAAGCAAAAGACAAAATTCCATTAAAAAGGTGGAGAACTCACATTCCTACATGTGTAAAACCACATGCTACCCTGCTCAACAGTAAATGCTGTCAACCCCAACACTATCCCACGGTCTTCTTCTTCATCTTCTCTTCTGGCCATGTCATCAACTTTCACATTAGCAGCTGTCAAGAGGGAGGGGGGCACGGGTATAAACAAACAAAACTAAAACAAAACATAAATTATGACATATTCTGCAAATATCAGCAGCATTCTGGGTATGTGTGTGCGACACCATCACATCTACATTCACATCTACATTCTGTCGAGGCCATATTTGTCAGTTGATGTTAGTTCATCTTGATCTCCTAAAGTTTTCTCAAAATCTGGTCCAAGCCACAACCTGCCTTCAATTGTGTCAAACTCATAACTCTCCTTAAATCTAACTTTCATCAACTATTGCAAACTCAAGATTGTCCACAACTGTCCCTAACTGTCACAAAACATCTATATCTGGTCCTTTTGTTCCAGTCATCTGCTACACCTTGATTAACAATCCTATGTCAACTTCCTTTTGTGTGTGCATTAGTGAACAACTTCCTTGCCATTATTCTACTGATAAACTTATTTTTTATTTTTTCGTCATATCTTTTTCCTCTTCCTTTACTTCCTAACACTGAAGGGGGAAGGGCATGTGATAGTATCATGCAAGTTCCTGTGGTCTTGGGTATGACCTTAAAAAGACATCCCGTAGTGAAGTCCCGTTTGGGGGTTGTAGAATCGCCCCATAGTTATCATTACTCCCAGGTCCATTTTGGCCTAGAGTGGCAATACCTGTTAAAGAGTCAAGTGCTACCAGATCAAACTGAAGACTGAGGATACTGGCTTCCTGAACAAAAATGCACCAAATGTTGATGTTACTGTGTTTTTTTTCCTTTCCTCTGCAAAACTTAATCATGTTCTACAAAGTTAAAAACAAAAACAACAATTTTCTTTCACAAAACAACCAAATCAAACTCCATGAATAAATATTTGAAGATATAAAGAACTTGTAGGATAAAAATTTTTTTCCAAAATTACTGGATTTGACATTAAAGGGTAGAGATATGTTGCAAAACAAAACAACCAAACCAAAACAAGTTCATGTACACATCACTCTTAACTTCTACTGAAAAATTTTATCTTCTTACTTAAACTAACCCTTTTTAAAGCCCCAATATTTAATCAGTTGCAGAGATTAGATTTTTACTTATAGGTGAGATGGGGAGGATTGCAGATTCATACCTTTCCCAACAATATTAATGTGTAAATGATCATAAAATGATCAGAGCTGAACTTGACATCGATGATTCTCAGTTTCAACAGGGTCTATTAGACTAACCACACACACACACTCACACATACGAGGTGCCTTCAATAAGTTTCCAAATATTTTTCAGATGGGCACTTTTATTAATAGTACACACATGAAACTCTAGTCCCATTCGAAGTAATCTCCTCAGGCTGCAATGCACTTGTTGTATTACTCCAACAACTTCTGGAAGGCCCCATGGAAGTCCTCTTGTGTGAGCATATCATTGACCTTCATCACAGCTCCTTTCATCTACTCAATCATCTCATAACAACAGCCTCTAAGGTTTTCATTGAGCTTAGGGAATTAACAAAAGTCACAGGGAGCAAGGTATAGACTACAGGGTGGGTGAGGAATTGTCTTGACGCCCATCTTGGTCAAATAGTCTGTGATCCTCTCTGAGCACCCTCGGGACAAATTTTGTATAAATCTTTTGCATCTTCAGTTTCTTGTGAATAATTGTGTGTACAGTTCCCACACTGACATCAAACTGTGCACTTATTGTCCCTATAGACACATGCCAGTTCTTATCCATGAAATTCTTTATTTGGCCAATCAACTATAGTGTTCTGACTTCCTTACTCCTTCCACACCTCTCATCGTCTCTCACAAATTCCCCGCCTTCCTTGAATCTCTTATAGCACTCAAAAACTGATGCTTGATTCATGCAAGATAGTTCAAAAGCAGTCTGAAACATTCCATACATTTCTGTGGCATGTTTTCTAAGTTTAAAACAGAATTTCATTGCATATCGTTCTTTTAAAGTATCCCCACGTCCAGATTGCATTTTTGAAATTCACTAGCTGTGACAATCAGGCTTTAGTAGGATGTATTTCAATTCCTGCTGTAGCTGTTCATTTAAACCTGAAATAATAAAAATTGGTCAGTCATCTCATAAGATGAATAACATCCTGAATTTTCAAGAGTCTATAAGAATTTTTAATGCCTGTACAAAAATGTCTGGAAACTTATTGAGGACACCTCATACAAAATAAATGAATAAACAAATAAAAATATATAGTAACATTTGTTTCATAGCAAAAAAATTGTTTATTGTAAAAAAAAAAAAAGTAACTTTTTACACTTAAAAAAATGTGACAGTCCAAAGATTCTATATACAAAAATGCAGCAAGCAAAAGAAAAACAGTTGTTACATTTTTATAAAGTTTATCCCAAGTTAAAAAATAGTTTTCATTGTTACATACGATTCAGAGATAAAAATATATAAATCATCATATATGAATATAGAAATTGCCCACAATTTAAAAAAAGAAATGAGGGGGGAGTAAAACTGTACATGATATACTACATATAAATTATGAAGATAATTGTTCGTAAGGAAAGTTTGCTTCACTAAAACAAAGTTTTTTCATACTGAACGATAAAATCCATCATCTTTTAAACATTTCCATCTCCAACCATCAATTTACTGTGAATAACAATTCAATGCACATTTCACACCTCCAAGAATTGGCTATTAACCAATGCTTGGCAATCCATTGTATCATTTCAAAATTGTCAGCCAGGTTCATGACAGGTTGGAATATTGTTATTTCTTCAGTTCACATGAAATCATTGTCATGACATAATTCGCAAAACTTGTTGGATGCCTTCTAAGAACTTAGCAGCCATTTTCTTTCTAGACTGCTGTGTCTACACATTACAACAACTTTAGGCTTTTTCCTTTGTTTTTTTTCTTCATATTATATAACATCTATAAAAATAAAATATGACGTCTGTATGTAAGTATATGTACACCCTTAACTTTTTCAACGGACTAGCTGCCGAGCTGAAACTTGGTTTACAGATGCAACTCTGTAAAAAGTAATGTAGGTATGGATATTGGCAAATATCACAGTGCAGTCCAAAAAGAGCATCCATTTTGTTTAAGCTAATCACTAGAATCACTTTCAGAGAATTCAAACTATACAGCAATCAAGCTATTTAGTGCTTGTTGTGTAGGACTTTACCTTGTTAATTTTGCCGGAATTAGAGTTTCCACTACTACTACGATCCACTTTATACAGCAATGATCACCGTTTATTAGTATAAGAAGAGTTACTCGGCATTGCCTGGGACAAAAGTGTAACAATTTTTATCCTTCTCTCTTCCCCCTCCACCTCCCTTTCTTAACCCAACCCATTCTTCTCTCTGGACACACAACTTTAGTCAGCATAAGGGAAATAACTGAAAAAAAAAAAAAATTGAGTTATTTCCCTAGGGGTTGTAAAACAGACTATGATAACATTAAAAGATGTAAGTGCATCTTGATAATATTAAATGATATAAATAACCATTTGACTCCCAAAATAATAATTTTTTTCTAAATTTAAGCCATTATTTTTGTGGCGGTTATGCTGATAAAAAAAAAAAAAATACCAACTTTGTGAGAGGCGGGCATTTTTCAGGTCTTAGCTAGATGTACAGACAACTGCCCTTTATAAAATAGAAGATATTAATTTAATAGATTGCAGCTATATGGTCTGAAGTAGTGAAATTAGAAGCGAATGTGTGGCCCAAGAAATGCCAGGCACCTTGGCATTTTTTTTCTTTCAACTAATGAGTCATTACTTATCATGGCTAGTATTTAATAATAGATGTTGTGTATCTAATTGTTACTCGTATAACAAATGTTTCAACATAGAGATTAGATGGCTTTAGTTATCTAATCTCAAAACCTGTCTATCCTATTTTCCATTTGCATTTTTTCCTTTTACTTTTCAGAGATAAATACTAAAGTACTCAATTTTTAGAGATAATATTTTCTGACATCCAATTTTCTTTTTACTATAACAGTTTTTTAATGTATTCACATATTTAGAATAAATAAAATTGATTAAATGAAATGTTAAACATTTCTAAGATCCTGAAAATAAATATTTATGGTTTTTATATTATTTTTATTACATTTTTTTTTTTTTATATTGAATTTACTATAAATTTTCATAACAAAAAATTCTTTGATATCAAATTTTCAATACAAAATATTCCTAGGAGTTTTACTAAAAATGTACAACAAAAATTATGCCCAATCAATATATGATATTCCGAGCACTAAAATAAAATTGTTGCAAGAATTCATAAGTATGAAGAAAAAAAATATTTAAAATGTATTTTCGATCTTCAATTTTCTTTATTCCAAAAAAAGAAAAAAAAAAGAAAAACATAATTGAAGAACTATAACTCATAGAGAAAGCTATCAATCTAAGAAAGACGTCAATTGTTTTACTAAACCGACTGATCATAGATGCCAAGGTGTGAATCAATGCTGTCTGATTATACCAGAAGATCTCACTTGTCACGCCAAAATAAGCACTTCCCATAATTTTGTCAGACCTACATGGCAAACTGTAATATTTTATGAGAACAACTAATTATAAATAAATCACTTATTTGTAATCTAATTTTTTCTATTTTTAGAAGAATTATTCAAACTAGCACATTTGAAAAAATATTGGAGAGGGGGGGAGAATGGATTGCTTTTCTATTTGAATTTGAAAAAAAAAAAGAAAAAAAAAGCCACTTATTCAGTTTTGCCCCAATATTAAAAACTGCTTGTAAAAAATAAGCAAAATGGTACAAAAATATTATTATGTACTTACGTGTTAGATTTAAAAAAAAAAAAACAGTACACCAAAAATTATGCAAATTTATCAAAGATATTTTATAAATAAGTGAAAACATGTTTTAACATGTTTTAATGTCTCATCTGCTATTTTCTACTTACTGATCAAGAACCAAGGGACATAATTCAAACTTTAGTTAACACAGTCATTATAATAATATCAGCTAGAAATCATGGTAAATGTTTACTTTAACTACAACAGAACACCAACCAATAAAATTTGGTTCTTTATAGGTTTCCGGGGTCGCTGACAATATTCAAACCCATCGCAAATTTATGGTTTGTATGGCATTAACCCTTGGACCCTTCCACTATTTTGCACCATATCACTGTATTCGTTAACACTACGTGTGAGTTCTTATTGAAATGTACGTGCGCGTAGTCACGTGATCTTTCACAAGGCGCATGGATACATGGCGGATATTTTAAATGACAGGAAACATTTTTCATAAAATAAAAAAGTTTTCATCGCATTGAAATACTTTAAATAAAATTTAAAAAATAGTTTTCACCTCATTTATAGTAAAAATAATGTCAGTAAGTTTTCACGACCGGTTTACAAAAACATTTTTGTTTTTCGTTCCTTTTTTTTTGGGGGGGGTATTCAATTATAGAATTTGTATGGATTTTAACAGGTGCGTCTGCAGTTTAATTTATCGTTTCTCCGTAAGTAACGCGCCGACATACACCGAGCAGAACTGTTTAATTTTTCACAAAAATTCTGTTTACAGGGGGAGGGGGCAGTGTGTAAATTTTGGTGTGCAGCCATTTTTTTTAACTTAACAAGTACATACATAAAAGTTTTGTGCAATTTTATATTGAGGTAAAATTGAATAAAGTCCATAAACTTTTATTTATCTCTATTTAATATTGCCACCTTTTCTAAAGTTTATTTTAAATACAATGTACTCTAACCTTTTTTTGTTTATCTTATATGTATGATGTTCTGGTTATATGTATACAAAAGAAATGTTACACGAATTCAACCAAACAGATAGTAATGCTTATTCTATACAAGCTCAATCTAAAGTTGAGAGTTCAATTTTTAAATGCCATTCACTGAACCTACTTTAATACAAAATAATTACATTTATACAATAGTTCTCATTAGATCACCAAAATTAAACAACATTGTCAGTATCAGATGGGTGACCAATTGGGAATACCAGGCATTGTATGTGAAAATGACAACTCCCATGAATGCCAGACAAAACCACAGGTTGATCCTTAGCAAGGTATAGCACTTAAAAGCCACCCTAACAGGGTTACGGTGAAGCCATGAGAAGCAGCTTGGTGGATGTGCGCTCTCAGCAGATTAACTTAAGCCAGATTAAAATCAGTGCTGTAGCACTTCGGTTCAACAAAGAACTGCTGCACTGTTTATAGAGCTGGTGCTTGTAAACAAAAAATACAACTACTGTAAGATTGGCTATGACTCATACATAAAAAAAAAACAAACAGATGGTGTGAAAGAGTTTAGATGTGTGTCACACATAATTGGATCAAATATATTGATATAGCGACCATTTTGTACTAATAATCAAGTCATGAATAAGAGTATCAGACCTGATGATAATTTAAGAGAGTAGAAAGTTAACTTTTGGTTTACTTTTGGCAGCCTTGTAACTCTCACTTTTATTTTGTCCTTTAGTCCTCACAATCTATGAGTGATTTTGTCAACAAATAGAGAAGAATTGCTGTTCTCTGGATTGAAATTTATCCATCTAACACTTATCATTGATTAATTTCTGACTTCGGAGTAGTATGTGTATTTTAGCACCTTAAATCAAGTGGCTTCATGCCTTGTTTGAGTAATTCCCATAAAAACAAAGTGTAGTTGGGTTGATGACTATAGAAGTTATGAAATGAATATGTATAGAAATTATTAAGTAACTTTCATTGATAACATTGAGAAAAGTATGAATTCATCACTCTTCCTCAGTTATGGAGAAAATCGGATAGACTAGATTCGAACTAAGGTAAGGCGAATAGCTTGTCAGAAGGAAAACTCCAAAATAAATAAGTATTCACCCTAGGCGGGTTAAACACTTCATCCAAACGAGGAATTTTCATGGGAATATCAAATTCACAAGCAGCCTCCAGTCAATACCAAATTATCAAAACGCAATAGTCAAATAGCGCAATAGTCAAATAACGCCAAACATCTGTATCAATAGGTGAATGCATCCGTTATGGATAAAGTTTCTTTAATCTCGGTTCAATCAACTATGTTGCACAGTAACGAGTCATAGGCCTCAAACACTTCTGATCTGCAACAATTTTGACATAATGATCATACCATTATTAAGTGAATGTGTGGCCGCGGGCTGGTAGAAAGGAATCTATTAATTGCTTCATCATTACTGAGTTTACAGATACCTTACGCACACTGCATCTCAGGTGGTTCAGCCATGTAGAATTTACTACTGTTTGTATAAACATAACACATTCAGATGTCCTAAGCAGTAGAGAGAGAGGGGGGGGGAGCAAAGGAAGGCATAGTTTAAATTTATAAGAAGGATTATAACTGCATGCAACCTGATTGATGTCAACCTTTCGACTGAACGGCATAAAATTCAGACCCAAGACATAGCCAGGTGTTGTCCACTTTGTGGGGGAGGGGGGGGTCTAAGATATTCACAGCACCCTAAATATCAAAACTGGATGAAGAAAAAAGCCTGGAACTGTCTGTAAAGTACATAAGATTTTAAAAAATGCTGCAAGTTTTTTTTTTCTACAGAAATGGCAGCTTTGTAACTCTTTCTTCCCATATTTTTACTTTGGTTCTCACATTCCATAAGCAATGTTTGTGACAAAGGAGGAAGAATTGCTGTTTTCTGGGTTGGATTCTATCCATATAACATCTACCGTTGACTAATTTTTGACCTTGCAGTGGTATTTTTTTTAGCTTCTTACATCAAGTAGTTTCATGCCTTGTCTAATGGCGATTTCATAAAAAGAGATTACAGAATGTGCATTCATCAATTAAATTAGCGATCTCAATGTAAAAATACAGTCAAGATGTTTTTATACAAATTATAAAGTGAAGAAAAAATATTCTGATATTATCTGACTAATATGGAATTTTCTCAAATGCAGCATTTTATAAATGTTATAACGTTAAGGAGGAGCAGTCAATGTCAGGAAAACAGTTTATGACAACATTACATTAACATTACAACAATGTTGCAAATCCAAAATGTGTTTGCAATGCTGAGTTTAGTAGTATTTGTACTAATTTGGGAATTAAAATCAGATCTCTCATTTATTGAGACAAGATAGAAACATTCTTGTAGTAGTATACATAGTTTACTACAAACTAATATTACCTATTAAGTAATTTACGAGTAAACTAATATTATGTACATGATATACTAAATCTGCTTAGTTACAATTTTATAAAAAAAATAGATATAAATGATATTGTAATGTGTTATAACAGGAATTTTCAAGTGATAAAAAAAGCAGAATCATAAAACAAATCTGATGAAAATTGTGCCATATCTACTGAACATAAATTGTGTTCCTAATGCAAAAAAAAAATGTTTGTTTTGTTTGTGTATCAGTTGGTGCTTGTCCATAATTTCTCCTATATTAAAAACAAAAATAAAGAAAAATTTATACGATATACATATCTGTGACGATTCAAAAAATCACGTGACTTGATCAAGTAATTTTATTTTTGAATTTACGTGATGAGTATCAAAGGTGTGACTGTCAAATCTCCCCTTTTAGAAAAAGAAAAAAAGGGAAGCAAGAAATAAAAGGGAGATAACTACAATAATTCATACTTACTAAATTTATGTTGTAATATATATGGATTTCCATTAATCATTTAAAAATGATTTTCTTTATATAA
The DNA here is from genome assembly GCF_053919585.1 of Euprymna scolopes. Lineage (NCBI taxonomy): Eukaryota > Metazoa > Mollusca > Cephalopoda > Sepiida > Sepiolidae > Euprymna > Euprymna scolopes. The sequence continues at coordinate 47,775,947 of NC_136488.1, forward strand.
AATAAAACTAATTAATCAATTTACGTGATTTCTAGAATATATTTTCAGTTCATCACGGATAGGTACATCATACAGATTTTTTTTTTGCTGTTTTTAATATAGGGTGAATTCTGGACAAGAACCCCTTTGATAAATTCTGTTCATTTTGTTTTGTTTCATTTTAGAAAAGAAAAAAGTACAGTTCTGTCTGTTCATTTTCCTTTTTAAATAATTATCATACAAATATATGAGTAAATATAACAAGCAATTGTGGTGTAGATTAACAAGTCATGGTTTGTCTGGTATTAACTAAAATTATAAATATATCGCAAAACCAAAAGATAAAAATAATAGTGTGAGGAGTTAAAATCTACAAATAAAACTTATTTGTATGAAAATAAAGCATGCATCAATACATGTAATTATTGGCATAAATAATAATGGTAATAATAAATATCCGGAACCAAAATCAAATTTAAACCCACAAGAATTTCCATAACAGAAAAAAAAGAATTTACTGAATTATTGGGTGCTTCTTGACATAACAATTCCCAGTTTTTGTGGGGGAAAAAAAAAAAAAAAGTTCTTTTTTTGTTTAATATTTTAGAATTTTCTCACTTTTCAAAAATGATTTTGTAAAAAGGTAGCCATTTTGACTGCCTTACAATTTGTAATGCCAAGCCTGCATGTTATCATTATATTAGAAGAAGGGAGATAATCTTTTACAAGTTGTTTGACATGAATGTCATTCAGAGTTCGTAGTCTGAATAGGGAATTTTATTTTTAATTCAAATTCTCTTATTTTTCATTATTTTTATTGTACAAGTTTTTAGTGTACAATATTTCTATTATATTTTCAACTGATAAGTATATATATATATATATATATATATATATATGTTTTCCTGTTATTTTAATCTCCCATTTTCGCATGTACATTAATGTAAAGAAGTATTCAATTTTTATTTGCCTTTTTGGCAAAAATCTCTCTGCAACACCGATCTCAACATTTACCAAATTATTTATTAAGAAAAGGATTAAAATGAATTGGTGCTTCTACAGAATTCAAACTGAAGCGAACCGACATTTACCAGACTAAAACTTGGGTCATGATAAAAACAATTTGGTTCAAATTCTATAGAAGTACATTGTGTAATTTGTACACAGAAATTAAATGCATTTTTTTTAATAATGAAGAGAAAGAATTGATTCCAAACAAACATTCTTGAACACTATTCCTTAAGTGTTGTTGACAATGAACAGATCAATGGGATTTAATTTGCATCAACCTGTGTACAATAAGCAGGAAATATTAAGTACGATTATAGATCAGCCCCCATGGCTGCCAATATTGATTCAGTAAATTCAGAAACAAGTTATAAGAGCTGAAAGGCGCCCATGCAAAATTAAACCCAGGTTTGCCAAAGGAGAAAACGAAAGGAACATTTACTGATTTATTTCACGCGGCTATTAGTTACTTTCGATGTGGTTTCATGTTCTACTCTATGAAATTCAAGGAATAGGCCACCTTTCAACAATCAGAAAGTTTTTTTTTGCAAGGCAGTGGCAGGAGGGGTAAAACGTAAATATTTGGTACTGGATGTCTGTGTAAAATGCAACTTTACTGACGGCTACATAGTGACTATGTCCCTTCTGATTATATTCTCAGATAACATGAAATGGAGAAACTTTTGAAATATTTTTAATATAATAATTGTAAAAGTTACAAAATAAAAAAAAGAAAAAGAAAAGAATATTTGTAAAAGAAAAAATAAATGACACTTGTGCCTTTTAGATTTTGGAAGACATTTTTTTTTTTTTTTCATTTTTGAAGAATTTCACTTGGAACAAGCACAGACAATTCAGAATGGAGAGAACTTGAATACCTAATAGACGTTATCCTAGAATGTCTAAGGTCTCTCTGTCAGGGAAATCTGGCATGAGGATATTTTCACTCTAAGTAAATCCTGACTAAATATCAAAACCCACATAATATTTGCAGCCCAAATAAAATGTCAGTAAAAAATATATTAATATGGATAACTAACACTGGTTTTTACAAGGAATGATTGCCGTTCTCCAAGTGATTTTACCTCATGTAACAACACAAAACTGGATACTCCACCAGACTAAATAAATTCTTGTCCTGGAATACAGGAAGACCAAGAAACCACAAGAAAAGTATGCTATAACATTTAAATAGTCGATTGAAAGGAGGAAAATTATATTCCCAACTTCTTTACCAACTTAATGTTTGAGACGTAAAAGAACTTTAATGGAATATCTATGTATTTCATCTAAGACATCAAGTGTTAGCCTTGATTTCTGAGAACTTTGAAGTAAAACGAAACAAAATGTGGTTATCGTCAAGTAAAATCCCTCGACGATTGCTGCAAACTTCTTTGACGAAAAAAACAAAACAAAAAAACTATCCAATTCAGAATATTCCCACAATTTTTTCTTTTCAATACATTGTAATAATATATTAAACTTTTCTTTTTTTTTTTTTCAATATATTGTAATAGTATATTAAACTTTATTTTTCTTTTCAATATATTGTAATAGTATATTAAACTTTTTCTTTTCTTTTCAATATATTGTAATAGTATATTAAACTTTTTCTTTTCTTTTCAATATATTGTAATAGTATATTAAACTTTTTCTTTTCTTTTCAATATATTGTAATAGTATAAAATTTTTTTGGGAATATTCTGTATTGGATACGTTATTTTTAATTTTTGTCAAACGGGCTTGCAGCAAGTCGGGGGACTTTGCTTGACGATAACCTTCAGAATTGTTAAAATATCCTGTAACATATATTGATAAAAGCAAAACAAGCACAATAACAATAAAACATTAATTATTTGAACATTTATTGAATAATTTTTTTTTTTTAAATAATTATGAAAGTCGTCATTATATGAAAATGCATGACAAAATCAAAAACGAACCTTTTTTTTTTTTTTTTACAAAATTAAACTTTTGTAAAGACATCAAAATAATGAAAAGTTTTAGTTTTGAGCAGTTTTCTCTTGTTCAGAGTGGAATTCTTCAAAAATGAATAAAAAAAATGGCTTCCAAACCTAAAATGCACAAATGTAAAAAAATAAATAAATAAATAAATAAAATAAATGGGTAAATGTGTAGTTTAGCGGCGTAAATTATTTGACAGACAAAAAATTATAAAAACTATTTATTTTTATATGAAACATTATTAGAACCTAAGGATAAGTTAAAACCAGAAAAAATTTCATTTTCATTATTTTTTCAACATCTTTTATTAGACTAAATGTATGACAGTCGAGACCGCCATATTGTTTTTAAAAAAGTGGCCTTTGAAAGGTTTGACAGATTGGTCTTAAAAAGACCAAATTTGGCTTTTTTTAACACTCTTTTATGAACTATGTTTTAGCCACCATATTTTTTTTTCTAAGGTTTGATAGATTGGCCTTTTTTTAAAAAGGCCAATCTGTCAAACCTTAGAAAGGCCAAATTTTAAAAGCAATACAGCGGCTTCCAATGTCGTAGATATATTCTAATAAAAAATGATAAATTTTTGTTTGTCAAATAATTTATGCTGCTAAACTACACAATTACCAACAAATGGATTTTCAGGATATCTTTCGTTTTATTAAATTGCTAAATGAAATCATAGAATAGTCACAAAAAATTTCCGCATGTTAAGAACAGCTCATTAATGTTACAAATAAATATTTATTGGATAGATTTCTAACAGTATTTTCTTTTAATTTTTAAGTCATTATCAGAATTTCAAAGATGTAAAAGTCAAATCGTGGCAATTTTTTTTCTTGTTCCCACATAACGCTAGACATTATTTGTTTTTCAAATAGAATGAACATTTAAAAGTAAGTAAATATGTATCAAAAAATAAATAAATGTTATCCAAGGCAAGATAAGTTACTTTTCTACTTAACTGGATAATTTTTTAGTGTTTTTATTTAATGTAAAATGTTTATTCAGTTCGAAAAACATACAGTGTTTACCGATGTATTTGTAAAAATACAAAAAGCGGCAGACTGTGTTGAATACGTAAGTTTGGGAAAATTAGTTAAAACTAAAAAACTATACAATATACTGTTAGACACCCATTCAATATACGTTACCGTGACAGAGGCTGACAGATATTCGGTGGGTTTCTAACAGTATTTTGTGTAGTTTTTTTAGTTTTAACTCATTTTCCCAAACTTAATGTGCTCAACATAGAGTCCGTCGCCATTTGAATTTTTCAAATACATCGGTAAACGCTGCATGTTTTTTTTTTAGCCGAATAAACACTTTACATTAAATAAAAACACTAAAAATTTATCCAGTTAGGTAGAAAAGTAACTTATCTTGCTTTTGATAACATTTATTTGTTATATATTTGTTTTTTGACAACTTTTTCGAATCTATGTGTACAGTAATACAAACTCCTTTTTCATTTTGTTATTCTTTATATGTGAAGTGAGCGCTTTTTAAATTTAACAATCGGAAGATATCGTAAAACTTGAATTTATAATAGGGAACAGGGAACACTGCCTTGCCATCACGTAACTATCTCCGAAGCAGGGACTGGAAGTGAAATTCGGTACCTAATCGTAAACAAAAACAAATAACATGTTCGCATGATAGAAAATAAACAAATAAAATAAAACTAGAGAACAGTAAATACAAAAAAAATAAAACAAAATAAAAACCAACAATTTATCCCCACAATTGCCACAATACAAAAAAAAAAAAAAAAAATTAAATGTAAAATAAATCGATGTTTTGTTTTTCGTTTCTGACAAAAAAGCAGTTTAATTTTGTGTTTTTGCCTTTAATTTGTCTCCCCACGAGGACAACGTTAGACACAATATTGGATTTTAATGTGGAGAATATCCAGCTTCCAAAAAGGGCAACTCTAGATTAGAACAAAAATTAAAATTGCCTCAATCTAGAAGGATTTTTCATTTACTGACAGAGGACAGAAGAAACTAAATGTAGCAGCACCTGAAAAGATACTACACTTTGTTCCGAGAGGGGCATCTATCCATGGGGACTAATCTATACAAGTACCAAAATATATATATATAACTTTTTTTTAAAGTTAGTTGTTTATATTTTTCGGATTATTATAGTCTTTCACAAAACTCTGTATTTATAAAAATAACAGAGGCCGACGCTGAAGTTCCAACCACATGCCAAGGAGAGAACGTAGACGAAGGCGAGCGCTGTCATCGGATAAAGTAGCGCGCGTGTGTTCTTTAAAAAAGGTAACGCACTGTAACCCAGAAATGTGATGTATATGTAGTAGCCAATGGCGATCAGCCACAGAGTGTTACCAAAAAGTCTCGATATGAAAAGATCGTGGTCAATCACGGTGTTGAGGAAGGCCAGTTGGAAGAGGTGCAGAATCATCAAAAGTGGGAAGAAAGCGTTCAGATGGACGTCGAAGGCGTAACCCCACTCGACATCTTGTCCCCTTGGGGGTGACACTATCAGATAGCGATTAGTGACAAACCAGAGGAGGGAAGCGATCAGGATACCAACGCCGATACAGTCGACGAGGATGACCCAGACGATAAACTTGAGGAAGCCGACAAAGTGGAGACGAAGGACGAATGCGAACCCAACGGACGAAGCAAGCAGCCAGAAACTAAGCAGGACGAGAAATGCAGGGTCGTCTCGAGCCCACTGGTCCTTCGTATGTTTACGGTACTGGAAATTACGGTACACTTTCTGCGGTGACATAAACAGGTAAACCATTTGCCAGAAGGCATATTCAAAATCCATCTGTCGAAATTTGAAAAGCCTGCGGAAATATTTTTGTCGTTTCGCGGCGGCCGTCAACCTAGCCGTTCCATTCTCCTGATTGTGAGCTGACGACGGACTACTGGGCATCAAAGGGTTTTTTCGGTATCCATCGACGACAGGTGGCGGTTCGGGAGAGACGGGCACCGGAGATGGAGAAAACTTCCTATAAAGATTCATGTTTTGGACTAACCAAACTCCCCAAAAGCTTTGACTTAATTATCAAAACAGTTTCCTTTCCTAATAACAATAATGGATGACGTTTACTATTCCACCATTTTACCGGAACTGTATGGCAAAACATTACAAATACTTCCGAGAAGGGAAGTAACTCTGTTGGAATTGTTCAAGGGAGATAATTTTCATTGTGCGTTAATTTTGAATGATTTAAAAAATATTAATAAACAAATCTCTATAGTCCATCTGGCTATAGTCAGCTAACGTTTGTTGCATACCTGTTCCTATTTACAATGCCTCACCATGTGACAGAGTTAGACACCAGGGTCGTTTTTTAACGTGGAGAAAAGAACAAAAATTAAAATTGTCTCAGTCGTGAAGGATTTCTCCTCCACTGACAGAGAACAAGAAATTGAAGTGCAATAATGCAGCATCTGAAGAACAGATACTACACTTCGATCTTGTCCCAAAGACCGTCACGACTTAGAATTGTCGCTTCTTTTTAAGTCATGAACAATATTTAGTTTATGAAGTAATGTTTGATTTATAAAAACCTCTTAAAAAACTTTTAAACATGCAAACAAAGACTAATTTAATTTTTCTTTAAAAAACCAAATAGGAGATAGAGCAAATAGTTAATAAAACATGTTAAAAACACTATGAAAAAGAGTTAAAAACATATTTAATCTGAAAAGGAAACATTTAATAAGTGGATAGTCCTTAATCAGCGGAGTTTCAAAAAAATATTTTCCTTCTCATCAAAGGGTAGGAATTAGCAAAATGCGGGATCGGATTTTGCATGCAAAAGTATTTGATGAAACTGCAAGTAAGTCAATGATCTCACTTGATAACAAAAAGTGAAGCATAGGGAATAGGGTGAAGAAAAAGGTGATTCCACGTGAATGGATAGTCTGGTGAAAGGTAAAGTATCCAATGACGGTAAAATCCAAAAATGTAAATCCAAGAAAGTTAAATTTCCATTCACACAAGTAAAATCCAAGGAAATCGCGTAATTGGAAGATGGTCCAAAATAATCCAAAAGGCCGAAATCCGTGGAATAATTCACAAATAGGTACAAGGAAAAAGGGAAAGAATTCAAATAATATTATTAAAAGAAAAATAAGATATGCATTATCTCGGCTGCTGAGACAGAGTGTAATTAAGAAAATTGATGAAGAAGAAGAGAGAAAAAATGAGTGAAGAAGAAGAGAGAAAAAAGATTGAATGGTGATAGAATTAAATATAAAATAGAAAATCAAATGTCAAAATGACCCAGACAAGACGACATTAAAAGGCGCCAAAAATGTAGGGTAAAAAAAGAGGTCAACTGAAAGGTACAGGTTATTACTTAAGAAAATATCAGCAGAAGTTATTAAAATACACTAAAAAAAAATTTTAAGGGAGAGGATGGCCGGTATGTGCAAATTACGGATAAAGCAAGTAAGTATGTAAGTAAATGCATATAGTAACATATAAGTAAATGTAAGTAAATATATACAGGATATGAAAATGTAGGTAGATTGATATATTTGATAGATAGAAATATTTAAATACCAAAACGGAAATTGCAGATAAAAATATTAAAATTAAAGATAAAATTAAAATTAAAATAAAAAATAAATATGTTTTGAACTTTTTTCAAATTGTTTTTAACATGTTTTATTAACTATTTTCTCTTTATATATATATATATATATATATATATATATATATATATATATATATATATAAAGAGAAAATATATATATATATATATATATGTTCTCCCTGGATCGCCACCTTGTCGTGGTGGAGAACCTTGTGTGTTCCGATGAACCTGAGAGCGATGCCGTCCGGAGCCTAGGCTCCTGGTAGGGCCACCCATGGCGGTAAGGTTGAAGGGGAGGTTCCAGACAAAGAGTGATCCAAAAGACCTCAACGGCTGATGCGGCGGATGATGACAATAATGACACAACGGCACTGAAGGCGGATGAAGGCTGCAACAGAAGAGAGTCTCCAGTCGTCGTGGTTCTCCATGCCATTGGTATCAGGCCCTCCTCTGCCAAGGGGCCGTGTGGTGGCTGCAGGCGCATCAGTCTCCCCACGTTAAAAGACATCACGTGCAGGCGTTCTCCCGAAAGGGAACACATCCTACTCTACATCATGGATGGAAAAGTCTTGTGACAGTCTTAGTCATTAAGCTCCCGGACTGAGGCAGAGAGAGCTCTCCCTTAATTCCCGGATAGAAAAAGTCCTGTGGCGACCAGGAAGTGGTGACGGGAGCAGGACAGTGTAGTCTGGCAGCTCCTAGCTGCAACCTGGCACATAGGCGGTGGGTGCCAGATTCAGTCGCTAACCTCACGGACCGAGGCAGAAAGAGTTTTTCGGCAGCTGCATCCATGACTGAGCAGCCCTGTTTAGGATCCACTCTGCTCACCCCAGTAGGGGAGGGGGGTTAGAAAAGGTACCCCTAAAAATAGCCTGCCTCAAAAAAACCCGTCTGGACTACCGCATCTAGAGGGATCACCACCACGCGGTCGGAAAAAGAAAGAAAATTTATGCCTATATTTTGGAACCTGGAATGTGAGGACCCTCATGGACAACAAAACAAGTGATCGACCCGAAAGAAGAACTGCCATTATCTCAAGAGAGCTAAGGAGGTTCCAGATTGACATAGCTGCGCTCTCTGAAACCCGACTGGCTGACGACGGGCAGCTGAGGGAGGAGAAAGGCGGGTACACCTTCTTTTGGAAAGGAAGGCCTGCAGAAGAGCCGCGTATCCATGGCGTGGGCTTTGCTATAAAGAACAGCCTCATCCGCCACCTCAATGAGCCCCCTGTTGGCATCAACGAACGGCTAATGACCATGCGCCTGATGCTTGCGGGCAGCCAAATGGCCACTGTGATTAGTGCGTATGCTCCAACATTTGATGCACATGATGAAATAAAGGAGACCTTTTATGCTGACCTTGACACCATTTTATCCGGGGCCCCCAAGGGGGACAAGATTATCCTACTTGGGGATTTCAATGCTAGAGTGGGACGAGACCATCAGCACTGGAGAGGAACGCTTGGAAGAGAAGGAGTTGGGAACATTAACTCAAATGGTACACTCCTACTGACAAAGTGCTCAGAACATAACCTGATCATCACGAACACACTTTTCCGACAAAAAAACGCATTCAAAACATCATGGATGCACCCTCGAAGTAAAATCAGGCACCTCATTGACTATGTCATTGTCCGTGCCAAAGACCGCTGTGATGTGCTGAACACCAGGGCAATGACCAGTACAGACAATTGTTGGACCGACCACCGTCTTATTCGCTCCATCATGTCTATCCATTTAATGCGGAAGCAAAGGATGCAAAAAAGACAGAGCCGACCAAAGCTCAACATCGAGCAGCTGGGCGATATCACCTACCAACAACACCTCCAGGCGGCTCTTAGTGCGGATCTGCCCAAGCAGTATCCGCATGACGCTGAAGAGCACTGGGACAAGCTGTCTTCTGCCATCATGGACTCCAGTATAAGCATCCTAGGGCAGAAAAAGCGGAAACATCAGGATTGGTACGATGAAAACGATACCGAAATCCAACAGCTTATAGACACCAAGAGACAAACTTTTATCACCTGGCAGAATAACATCAATTGCAAGGTTAAAAGAGCTGCCCATGCCAAGGCTAAAGCGGCTGTCCAATCGACAGTCAGGAAGCTGAAGAACATCTGGTGGATGAAGAAGGCTCAGGAGATCCAGCAGTTTGCTGACTCTGGGGACACCAGAAGATTCTTTGAAGCCACAAAAGTGGTATACGGCCCCAGCTACCGTTCTCTGACCCCCCTTCGGTCTAAGGATGGGCTCACGCTGCTGAAAGGAAAGGGAGAAATAACAAATAGATGGAAAGAGCATTACAAGGATCTTCTGAACAGGGACACCACTCCAGAGATGGAGGCCCTTGAAAAACTCCCCCAACAGCCCATAATTGAGAGCATGGGAGAACCACCCAGTCTGGAAGAGGTGCGGGATGCAATTAGGAAGATGAAAAACAATAAGGCGGCTGGTTCTGACGGCATCCCAGCAGAAATCCTGAAGAAAGGCGGGCCTGATCTTCTCAGACACATCCATGCCCTGCTGCTCAAAATATGGGAACAAGAGAAAATCCCTGCACAACTTAGAGATGCCCTAGTTGTCTCCATCTTTAAGAAGGGAGACAAGGCAAACTGTGGGAACTACCGGGGCATTTCTCTCCTCTCTACCACAGGGAAAGCCCTAGCTCGGGTTTTGGCCAACAGGCTTACACCCCTTGCAGAAACCATCCTTCCCGAGTCCCAAAGTGGCTTTCGACCAAATAGAGGCACGATGGACATGATCTTCACTGCTCGTCAACTCCAAGAAAAGTGCAGGGAGCAAAATTTACCATTATACATGGCTTTTATAGACCTTACTAAAGCCTTTGACTCTGTGAACCGTCAAGCCCTTTGGCTGGTTCTTGCAAGGTTTGGATGCCCAGAGAGGTACATTCGGGTACTGAGACTGCTGCATGACAATATGTCAGCTACAGTCCTCAGTAGTAGTGGAGATGAAACAGAGCCCTTCAGGGTTGACACGGGAGTGAAACAGGGATGTGTCATTGCCCCAACCCTGTTCTCCATCTTCATTACTGCTATCCTCCATCTTACGGACAAACATCTTCCCCATGGAGTTCGGATTATGTACAGAACCGACGGCCGACTTTTTAACATCAACAGATTTAGGGCCAAAGGTCGAACGAACACCATATCCATTATGGAGCTACAGTATGCAGACGATAACGCCCTTGTAGCCCTCTCAGAAGGGGACCTACAGTGTACACTGGTTGCCTTCACGAGGGCGTACAAACAGCTAGGACTAACAATTAATATAAAAAAAACCCAAATCCTCCATCAATCACCACCAAACAGTACTCCAGTCTCACCCCCAAACATCTCCATTGACAACGCTAGACTGGAAAATGTGGACCACTTCCCATACCTAGGCAGCATCCTATCATCAAAAGCCAACATAGATGATGAAATACAACACCGTCTCAGCTGTGCCAGTGGGGCTTTCTCAAGGCTAAGGAAGAGAGTATTTGAGAACCGTGACCTTCTGGCAAAGACCAAAATCATGGTATATAAAGCTGTCTTGCTGCCCACTCTTCTCTATGGATCGGAGACCTGGACCACATACAGGAGGCACGTAAAAACCCTGGAGACGTACCACCAAAGATGCCTCCGAAAAATCCTCAGAATTAGTTGGAAGGACCGACGCACCAACACCAGCGTCCTGAGTGAGGCTGACATTCCCACTATCACTGCTACTGTTGCTCAACGCCAGCTCAGATGGACTGGTCATGTTGTCCGAATGCCGGATCTCCGCCTCCCAAAACAGATTTTCTACTCTCAGCTTGTTGAGGGAAAGCGTGCCCAGGGTGGCCAAAAGATGAGGTATAAGGACAACATCAAAGCAAATCTAAAGCGGTTTCACATGGACCTTAAGACATGGGAGGACGTGGCTGGGAGCAGGTTGGCATGGAGGAGCACTGTCCACAAAGGTGCTGCGCTTTATAGTAGTGACCTAAATAAAGCTGCTGAGGATAGGCGCAAGCACAGAAAGGACAGATTATTAACCAGACACACCCAACCCCACCCCACCACCACTACCTTTATCTGCCCAAATTGCACAAGACAAATTGGGTCTAGGATTGGGCTCTATGCTCACCTGAGGACCCACAGAAGCCACAACAGAGGACAGTCTTACTCGGACACGAGTGACCGCCGATGATGATATATATATATATATATATATATATATATATATAAAATGCTTTAAAAATAATATACAGAAAACCCTTAGGACCCCCTTTTGCTAACAAACTCATTAGGGGTTGATCGTTTATATATCAACAAATGCAATAAAATGAATTAAATTGCCACTCAAGAGCAAATACTCGGAAATATATAAGTAAAAAAAAGCAAATGAGGCCCAACTTTCTTCCTGATCTACATCAATGATCTCCCAAAACACATACTAAAATCTTTTGTTGACATCTATGCTGATAACACGACCATCTATGGCAACACATCAAAGGCCGTAAATGATGATGTTCTCTCTGATTCTCTCTCCTCTGATCTTGAGCGCGTGGTACAGTGGGGAAAGAGGTGGCTGGTTACCTTTAATGCATCTAAGACCAAACTCCTATCTCTACATCATAAATGCTCTGATCCCCATCTGGCATCAATTGAAATGGATGTCTCTCGTCTAAGGGAGGCCCCAGGATTTGATAAGCTCCTGGGTTTGACCTTTACACCTGATCTTAAATGGAACACATACATCAAGTCTGTGGCCAAGGTCGCTGGGAAAATGGTGGGATCCTTCTACCGCTCCAGAAGATATCTCATTAATGATGCAATTCTCTATCTATATAAGAGCCAAGTATGTCCAAAGATGGAGTACTGCTGCCACATCTGGGCGGGGGCTGCAAAAAACAGCCTATCCTGCCTTGATGGAGTACAAAATAGACTCCGTGGCTTGGTGGGGGATGCCCTTTTCTCTACCATGCAACCTCTTTCCCAGAGAAAAGACGTAGCGAGCCTGTCATTGTTCTATCGTTATTTCCATGGCAGGCGCTCATCTGAGCTCCATTCTCTGGCCCCACCTCGCCAATCTTTCTCAAAAAACACCCGACTAGCTGAAACCACTGTCAATAATTTTCCCCACTCCCTATCTGTGCCTAAATCAAAACGTAGATACCATGAACAAAGCTTCTTTCTTAAAACTACACGCCGATGGAACTCTGTTCCGCTTGCCTGTTTCCCTCCCGACTTCAACCTGGATGTCTTCAAGTCCAACACAAACAAATTCCTGATGAACCGCCCCCCCCCTAAGTAATGACACCTTACTAATTCTCCAATACTATTGCTACACTATCCTTTTGATTACTGTACACACAATAACCCTTATCCCTGAGTGGCCATTGGGCCTTCATAAGTGGTGAACTCCATGTAAAAAAAAAAAAAAAATGGGAATTTGTGTAAAATATATATACAATAATCTTCTATATATATAAAAACGAAAATGTGTGTGTGTATGTATGTATGTATGTATGTATGTATGTATGTATGTTCGCTTTTTGTGTATGTCTGCAAAAGGCTTTTTCGTTGGCCTGCTCACTCGGCTTGCTTCTTCTTAAAACTTTTATATCACGTCTAAATGATAATATCTACGACGGGGATCGCGTATGTATTTAATTTGCCCGACTTTCACTTTTTTCAATTTTTCCAGATATTTTGATCGCTGTGTATTTCCTTCGCTTTTCAGTATAAAACAAGCAAAAACTGGCTTGCAGCCACGTCATGTTTCAAGGTCAAACATCATGCGACTTAAGTTTCTCGCACCCGTCAATTTCATTTTATAAACGTTAAATTAAGATGCTTTTCATTCCTCTTCTCGTGTGGTCGAGATGGTTAGGTCCCAGGTTTTTTTTTCCATTTTGTTTCCACCTCCACGTCAAAGGTTCGGGGTTAAAGCCTACATTCCTACTAAAACATTTAAAAAAATTTTTTTTTTAAAACATTGTTGTTTTGATCACCCCCCCCCACAACACACACACCTACAAACACCCAGACCACGCTGGGTACCTCTCGCTATTATAAAATATATGTACAATTGAGATGGAGGAAGGGGGACAATTAAAATGTATCTCCAAGCAAGTTCAATGATTTAAAAAATTCTTTCTGTCAACAGATAGAAGGCTTACATGAAAAAATTGAAAGTGACTCCAAAATCTTTAAATGATTCTGAGAGTCAGCATAGTGCAATATTTTAAGACAGTCCATTTTAGATGCATTGGCACAAGTTGGATTTTCAATTAGATGTTGGCCAATGGTAGATTCCAAGGCAGAAGAAGGGTGCAAACAACGTGGCTTGCCCAGTTTAATTTCTGCTAGTATATGTTGGTTGATGCATGTCTACAAGTTTAAGGAGGTTAGACCCACATAGCCAGCAGTGCACTGGCAATTAAATTCATAAATAACATTGCTTTTTGTGATGTGGGGGCAAACTTTCCTTTGTAACCAAGGGAAATGTAGATTTTACACCAAAAACTCAAATGTAACACAACAGATGGGAAACATTTCGTCACAAACTTAATAATTCGTCTGCCCTAACACTGACCAGCAATTCCAATCCAAGGCATTTTTAAATAAACAGGACACTTGGGTGGACCCAGGACTGTAGGAGAATTGTATTTTTCTACTTAATTAATTGTATAATTAATCAAATTCTTCGGGTAACAATTATGAATGAAAATGTCTTTGACAATCTTCAATTCATGTTCGCGTTTGTTTGAAGAACAAATTCTAAGGGCTCTATACACTAATGTTTTAATAAGCCCTATTTTTCTAAAGGTAGGCAAAATGAGCGACAATCCATATAAAGACCAGTGAAGGTCAGTTTGTGATAAACTGTAGTAAGAAAAAAAACTCAATCAAGACATCTGGTAAAGGCAAGCAACCTTCATTCTCTTTCTCCATAATAAATGATAATGCTGTGGAGAGAATTGAGATTATGAAGGAAGATTTTTGCTTCACTCTCAGAAGCACAGGCTGCAGAAGTGTCATCAATGTATTAAAAATAGACTGGGGGCTTCATTATATTACTAAACAGTGTCGACTCAAAGAATTCTACAAAAATATCTGCTAATGCAGGACCTAGGGGGCTTCCCATCTGAACTCCGTCAATCTGACAGTACAGTACGTTATCAAAGCTAAATTGTATATATATAAGAGCAAATAGTTAAAAAAACATGCTAAAAAACACTTTGAAAAAGAGTTAAAAAATATATTTAATCTGAAAAGGAAACACTTAATAAGTGGATAGTCCTTAATCAGCGGAGTTTATTTTATATATATATATATATATATATATATATATATATATATATATATATATATATATATATATATATATATATATATATATATATATATGTGAATATATATATAAATATATATATATATAAATATATATATATATATAAATATATATATATATATTTATATATATATATATATAAATTTATATATATATTCACATATATATATATAAATATATACATATAAATATATATATATATTAATATATATATATATAATATATATATATAAATATATATAAATATATATATATGTAAATATATATATATATAAATATATATATATTTATAAATATATATACATATAAATATATATATAAATATATATATATATATGTATACATTTATAAATATATATACATATAAATATATATATAAATATATATGCATATAAATATATATATATATATATATATATATATATATATATAAATATATATATATATAAATGAATAGTTTTTATTTAACAATCAGTTGTTATGGAAACGTGAGATTGTAGGTTTACAAAATATTACTGGCAGTAATATTCTATAAGTTATCCCATCTAAACAGGAATTGCTCGATATGCAAGATAGAGCAAATAAAATTAAATTGTAATTCAATGAATTTAAAAAAAAACCTCTCAAGGTTAAGGAGATTAATTTTCTAAAGCATTCTTTGTGATGCTTAGAATAATAAAAATTCTTTGATATGAAACTCAACCACTTCATTTCATTTCAATGAGAGTTTTTTTTTTAATTCATTGAATTACAATTTAATTATATAAATAAATATATATATATATAAATAAATATATATACATTATATATATATAAATATATATATATATAAATATATATAAATATATATATATAAATATATATATACATATAAATATATATATATAAATATATATATATATAAATATATACATATATATAATATATATAAATATATATATATAAATATATATAAATATATATATAAAAAATATATATATAAATATATATATATATAAATATATATATAAATATATATATATATAAATATATATATAAATATATATATAAATATATATATAAATATAGATATATATAAATATATATATAAATATAGATATATATATAAATATATATATAAATATAGATATATATAAATATATATATATAAATATATATATATAAATATAAATATAGATATATATAATTATACATATATATATATAGATAAATATATATATAAATATATATATATAAATATATATATAAATATATATTAATATATATATAAATATATATGTATAAATATATATATAAATATATATATAAATATATATATATAAATATATATATAAATATATATATATAAATATATATATATAAATATATATAAATATATATATAAATATATGTATATAAATATACATATATATAAATATATATATATATAAATATATATATATATATATAAATATATAGAAATATATATAGAAATATATATATATATATAAATATATATATAAATATATTTATATAAATATATAAATATGTATATATATATAAATATACATATATATATAAATATATATATAAATATACATATATATATAAATATATATATAAATATATATATATAAATATACATATATATATAAATATATATATAAATATACATATATATATAAATATATATATAAATATATATATATAAATATACATATATATATATAAATATATATATAAATATATATATATAAATATATATATATAAATATATATATATATAAATATATATATAAATATATAAATATATATATATAAATATAAATATATAAATATATATATATTAATATAAATATATAAATATATAAATATATATATATAAATATAAATATATAAATATATATATATTAATATAAATATATAAATATATAAATATAAATATATAAATATATACATAAATATATAAATATATACATAAATATATATATATATATATATATATATAAATATATATATAAAAAAATGTATATTGTAAAAATATTTTTAACCTTTATATATCTAATTTTAAATAAGAATGTAAATATACTAAATACTAATCATAGTGGGGGTGATAAGTAGTTAAATGGATTAATCCTAATCTTAAAAATACAAGACTTATAAATTAAAAAATTAAAAAATGCATCCATTTTAAATGTGGAACTTGATGAATCGCACAGGTAAGAAATTCATTTTTATAGTATGAACAGGTTAGTAATTGCAATTAAGAATAGGAAATTGGATCAAATGTTTGTAACATGTCTTCTTCCTAAGATTAAGGGTGGTGGTGTTTGATCAACACTGCTGGGGAGCCATGATGTAATATACTGTTTTGTTTTTAAATCCCCGAAACAGTGTTTCATGGTAAACAACTGATGATCCCTTGAAAAATAAATTATTGGTATTATAGTAAATCCGAGAGCGAGTTGATGCAGTGATTGCAGGTGATTAAATGACTTACTGACTAGATGGTTTTCTAACGAATGATAAAAAAAATTTTTTTGTATAGTTTTAAAGGTTAAAACTTCAAAGCCTATATATATGTATATATAAATAAATAAATAAATATATATATATATATATATATATATATATATATATATATATATATATATATATATATATATATATATATCCACTAACAAGTTGCTTTTAGTAACATAGAAAGCTTTTCCTATTCATTTTTTTTTAAACTAGCCGTTTTATTAAAGTGGTCTTATCATTTTGACCAGGTGAAAAGGTTTGTTTTTTAAAAAATAATTATTAGATCAATGTTAAGATTTCGAATGAAGCAGATTTCATTTTTTTCCATCATATTTTCTCTTTTGGCAATGGTTTCAACCATTTGTTTGATTAAAAATTCGATAATATGCATAAACGCTTACTTTCTTAAGTGGTCTTATGATTTTGACCCGGACTGTATTTAAAGCATTTTTGTCTGTGTAAGAGTTTATTCCCTATGGTCTTTCAAATGACTGGGCCAATTTTTTGGAAATTTCACATAATTGTACTTTATCTGTCTGAGAATCTTTTCAGATAGGTTTTGCATTTAAATATCTCCAATCAATTGAAAATTGGTTATTAAAAAATTCCGGTTCAAGAAGGAATAATTCGATTTCAACCATAACAACCTTATGAAGCCTAACATCACAAGTGCATTTGAGAAGTTTTATAACCACACAAGCAGAAATGCCCAGTATATAACATCAACAGTAGGTTTTTTGATAAGACAGAAGCATGTTCAAAATTAATGTTTTGAGCACAATTAAACCATGATACTTGACTTTCACATTTAGTTCAAGCCATTATATAAAAATAGTTTTATTAAATCAACAGTAGCCTCTCTACAGTGCAATATAGACTACAATGTATTTTGGACTAAGTCACTGTGAAGCTTCTTTCTGGTGTGCCATGATGAGTTCCTGAATAGAGCAGGCAATTAATCAATTTGACTGAAAAATGGTCGATTTCAACAATTTCAGTGACAATAAAAGTATTGGAAATGTGAAAAATTCATTGTCACTCATTCAATCCCGAGCAACGTCGGGTCTCTCTGCTGGTATATATATAAAAATGACCTTGTCTGTGTGTGCAAAACGATCTTTACCAAACACCCCTCTCAATTTTTAGTCTACAGACTTGAAACTTGATATATAGGGGATTTGGTCATGTGGAACCAATTCGATTTGGTTTTTAACTGGTAAAAATAGCTGATAAGGGGTCAAAATTGAAAAAAAATTGAACTTGGCATGTGTAAGTCGACTAAACTTATTAATTCTACACAAGCACGTTTATATGTTATATGTTTATACGCTTATATGTTAAACTCGTTTCATTTTTAACGTTTTCTTATCCATCTGTCGATAGGTCAAACAGAAACGCTTAAGGCTGTAGTGCTAAATGTTTTGGTTTCGATTCTAGCTGATGGCACTCAAGTAATTTTTTTTAACTTTTAAAATTATTACTATATATTGACAACATAATAATCAATAGAGAATTAGGTTTATAATAATGAATACTAAATCTGCATGAATACTTATCATATTTAAGCGTATTTTACGACTGGACGATGTGTGGGTACTATTACATATTGGGTACAATATAATAATCAACAGAAGATTAGCTCTATAATAATAAATACGAAATCCGCATAAATTACCGTATTTAAGCAGATTTTACCTTTGGGCAATGCTGGATGGCCTGCTACTTTATGTATAAAATTATTTGGTGTAAACTGAATTTAAAAATTTCAGTCAATTCATGAGGATTTTATTAAGAATTTAAAAGCCAGAAATTACTTTCTATTCGACAGTTTAAGTGTTCCTGTATCCATTTTTTTTTTTTTTTTAAATTTTGAAGAGTCACAATATTTGAGGGCTTTTCTCTCCACATCAAAATCAACAGAATCTACATCATTATCTAGATGACTTTTTCCCTATTGAGTGAAGTATAGCTTTAATCTTGTGCAGTTTTAGGATGACCACCCTCTTCTTCCCTTGAGAAAGGGTTAGTTTATTGCTAATTGTCAGAGCCACCTTCTGTTGGAATTTTTTTTGTACCAATAATGGTGCATCCCCCCCCCCTGTTTATATTTATTATTTTTTATCTGGTTCTTGTATTTGATTTTTTGTATTTCGTATCTTTTATGATTCTTAGTTTTGTACATTTTGAGTTTGTATGAAACTCCCTTTAATTTGGAGAAAAGGGAAATGCTAGCTCTGTGATGACGTCACAAGTCCAGCGCAAGATTCGCCCTCTTTTGAAATTCCGGTGACGAGGATATTGGACGTTCGTTTCATTGCCCGGCACTGAAAATGGAATTTTGACGAGCCTCCTTCAAAGAAGAAAACCTGGTAAGAATACCCTGGGCATGCGACGAGGCATGCTTCTGAAAACTATCTACGTTACTACGTTTTGCACGTATATTGAAGGAGTCTAATTATTTAAAAAAAAAAAAAAGACCTTATTTTATGTGACAAGGAATTTTGGAACCTCCTACAAAGAAGAAAACCCAGCAAGAATACCCCGGACATGCGACGCGGCATGCTTCTGAAATCCATCTGTGTGGCTACGTTTTTTTTTTTTTTTGCTCGCATATGGAGGGAGAGAAAATTCTAAAAGGACTTTAAACAAAAAAAAAAAGAAAAAGGCACGTGCCTGACTGGCTTTCAATTTGTGAGTACGCTCCTAAAATTTACTACATATGAGGGTGTGATTAGAAACTACTATTTGAATCTTATTGTTGTATTCGGTCATGGATACAACAACTTCATTATAAGAACCAGTGTTATTTTTTTCATTATATGTTACCTTGCCGTTTTTTAAATTTAATGCCTGCAAAGGGAAAAATTTGCAACTAATTTTATTGTGAATAAAATCTCTTCTTCGTTTCAAAGCAAGACCTTTATATTTTATTCTTTACCCCCCCTACCCCACCCACTTTTATTTCATGCTGTCATTTTTTTTTTTTCAGGTTAGTTACTTTAGCGTCGAATTTATCTGGAAGCAAGATAAAATTCCGACACTACTAGAGAATGTCGATGAGGCTGCCCAGGCATTTTTTGCAAGTCAGGTTGCTCTTCTTCTATGGTGCTGACTTTTCAAATCCCACTTTATGACTCTTGTGTCTGATATCGCAGTGGGTAGAAGATAAATATATTTTTTTCCATTATTAACAAAATAAAATTTAAACAGCATTCTTATTTACGAAGAAGCCTAAATGCATTATAGTAGATTTAATTTTTCTCACTCTACTATTACATTAAATGTTCAATTAATAGTAAATAAAAATAATGACAATTAAATATGTAATTAACAAGATTATGTTGACTCGAGAAATACACACACACACACACACACACACACACACACAAAAGCGGTTACACAAGTTCAAACGTGTTTAGTCCACAAAGAGTTAGGTACTTATTTAGAATGACACTTATTAAAAGAAAAAACAAAATTACAGAAAAATCTTTATGAAGTAGTACTCATCATGGAACAAAGATGTCACATTCCAAATAATCACGTAAATTGATCAAGTAGTTTATTTTTTTAAAGTAAGAAAATCAAATTTATGACAAAGTTAGACGTAACATTTGATTCTTGTTGAGTAAATAAGTGGGGGGGGCAACTCAGTTCGAATTATCGAGCTCAAAATCAATCTTATAATTAAATTTAGTATTAAAATCGCTAAAAATTGTAAATTTTTATTTTCTTAGTTAAAAAAAAAATACTAGATCAATTTACGTGATTTTTTGTTCCGTAACGAACACGTACGCATAAAGGTTTTGTTTTATAAGTGTAATTACAAAAAGCATCAAGAATTGCAACTGTTCACGATAGGTGGCGTTACTGTTGCGAGCAAAAAAAAAAAAAATATAGAACGTGAGATTGGCTGCTGTTTTGCTGCTCCCTGCCGCCATATTTGCACACGTACGTCTCTTAGCGCTAATATTATTTCTTATATTTCTCTCTGATTATGGCATTCCGACGAAAACTCCTTGCCTTGGAATACCATAGCCCGGATCAATTCAACATTAAAGATGAAAAATGCATTCGTGCCATGGTCACTTGGTTGGAGGACCAGAAAATCCGCCACTACAAGATATCCGATCGGGATGCCCTCCGCGATACAGACAATCCAGCATGGCCAAAAGCCTTCGAACAATACCTGTCCGAACTAGGATGTCTACACGATATACAAGACACTCCAGCCGTAATGGACTGGCTGCTTGGTTATGCCGTCCGTCTGGAATACGGTGATAACCAAGAGAAATACAAGATGGCAAGCTCTGAAGCGGTGAAAAAGCTAAAGGCGGACGGAAAGGGTCAGTCGGCGAACCCTCTTGACAATCTTGATTTTAGCGACCCTCACTTCAAGGCCGGTATCGCCTCTCTGGCTATGATGTTACAGGTCCCACCACATCCCGACCACCTGGAACAACTGAAGGCCATTTGCATCCTCGTAAAGGAGAAGTTCTCCAAAGAGGGCCTTGCGAAGGGTGACTTTTCCGGCAATGTAAAGGATAATATTCCTATTGATAAAACTGAGTTAGGGTTCGATGCCGGCGACTATATTCTGAACGATGCGGCCAAGGTTTTGCGACTTTTACATATCAAAGAACTGCGAGAATTGCAAACAAATATCAACAGTATAATTGTTGGGGTGCAGGCTATTACGGCAGACCCCAAGACTGACACCAGACTCGGAAAAGTTGGACGAATGTAAAAAATTTGAAATATCATCATGGTCCTAATTTCTTTTATTTTACACTTATCTAGACTCCCCTGACTGCTAATATTAATTCGGTAAAACCGGATAACTACAGCAGCCGAAAAACAACCACACAAAATGAATCCCGGGTTCCTGAAACGGTAAAGAAAACAAATGATTTTATAACACAATTTAAAACACGGAGACTACAACAAACCACATTAAAACCAAACTAATAATAAAAACAAACTTAATGTCACTGAAAAAAAGCTAACATTAGGAAACAATAACAATGAAAAAAAACAATTTACAAAAAAAAGTACCTTGTAATAGTAAAAAAACTGAAATTTAAATAGAACCGTGCTTTTTTTTTTTTTTTTTTTTTTTTATTCCCCGTTTCAAGAGCCCGGGTTTCGCGTTGTGTGGTTTGATCAACTTTCAGCTGTTGTAATTCTTTGCCGGAATTTTACCGAGCCAGTATTGATTGCCTATGGGGTCTGATCTTGTATAAGTTCCTCCCGTTCTTTTCGTATTGCAAATACATTTTCAGTCTTCTTCGATATTTTTAAAGACAAAATGAAAATTGCTATTTTTTTATTTTATTTTTTTTTATTTTAATGCAAAAACATTAACTATAAAAAAAGTTTTAGGTTTAATTCGACAAAAGTCGATTTGGTTCAGATTTGTACAAGCACTAACATTCTTTAAAATTATTTTTGTAAATTCCTATATTAGCCCGATAAATTATTCGGAATTAAATGTGTTTCAGCATTAATCTCCAAGAACTTGGCGTTAAAACTGTATCACCCCCCCCCCTACCCACACACTGTTACCCGGATATAAGAGTTAGAGACATGGGGGAGCCGGGGAGACTCTTATACCCAGGTTTTGTCTATTTTGTTTAGGCAAGTATAAAAACACTTCATATAATGCTTTTACGTATAGAACACTAGTTTATTTAACAGTTATAGACATAAAAAAAAAACGAAAAAAAATGCATTTTCAATCAGTTTTCACAAATAAGTCAAAAATTACTTAAAAAAAAAAAAAAGTCGGCCATTTTTGATTGTAGAGAAATTTCTCTGTTAACATCATAAACACTTTCATATAGTCCGTAAATCATTTTCAATGCGCCATCAGGATTACTGCTTTTTACTTCAAAGTAGGCTGTCAGAGTTAAAAGTGCATTCAATGCAGCCCGAGAATTTGGCACTGGTTTGTCAGTTTAAGAAACTTCAGAATTTACGCTTTCAGCATCATCTTTGTCAAAATCTTGATCATCCGATTTTATACCACGTATGATGTCCGTGTCAGTAAGTTCTCCATAATGTGTACTGTTGTCGAAGCTGATAAATTTGTCAAAATCTGTTTGCTCCATGCCTAATGGTGGAGAAACTTGATCATTTTCGTCGAGTTTTACTTCCACTTTCAGCCTGTGATTCAATGACAAAGCCAGCCTTTTTAAAATAATTTTGAATTGTTGACGGTTTGACCATGAAAAATGCTTGTTTTATCATGTGCATGAATTTTAAAATAGTGATCTGCTTAGTCATTTCGAACAGCAGCATTGGTGGTGTAGCATCGATCGCCGCGATTTGCATTCGAACAAGTTACCGATGATAATACGCTTTGAATGATGCCTTGATTCAAAGGTTGAATAAAACTGCTGTTTGGTGGCACGAGCAACAATTCGAAGTTTGACAGATTTGTACCTGGCAGTAAGTGATAACAAGTTTCATTGTCCAAAAACAATCTTTCTATTTTGAGCAATCCCTTTTTTTAATCAAGCGTTTTCATAACGTCGGTAAAGAGCTGACTAGTCATCCAGGCTTTACAATCAGCGAAATTAGAAAATGGCAGAGTTTTGACATTTTTGAAGCAGCATGGTTTTGCCAACTTACCAACAACTACAGCTTGCTTTTCACTGCTGTCCATGTTTGTGAACTGAAGCATAGTGAGTCTGTCTATGGGAACTTTGCCCATTTGACTGTTCATCGTTGGCAAATCGCAAAGATCCAGCAGGCATGTCTTTGTAGAAAAGTCTCATTTCATCACAGTTCAAAACATCTTTGGATCATATCCACGAAAAAGTTGCAGCAAAACATTTGTCACCCATTCGTTGACGGAACTGTGATCTACTGGCATTGATTTGCCGTGAAACTTTTTTGAACAAAACGTTATTGGCCTGCTTCCAGCGCATGAGCCAGCCATTGTTTGGTTCAAAATCAACTTCCAAGATTTACAGCCAGTTGTGATGCTTTCGGCCGAGTGACGTGATCGGTGACGGTAGCTCCATGAGTACATGTTTACGTAAACCATTGTGTAAGTGCTTCGTTAACGTCCTTGTGTACCGATTGCCATTTGTGTTTACGATTAGTGTTTCTGTTCATTTGCATGCAAGATCTGAGGTCGTCTTTCTTGATAATTTTTGCTGCTGTTGAATAACCGATTCCGTATTTATTTTGGCTGCACTGACCAGTTTGAGTTTCTTCACTTTGACATTGTTGAGCTCCAACTGTTCAGAAATGCTCGGGGTTTTTTGTTGAGGCACTAATGCTGACATCCCTAATTGCAATGATCGCAATCAAACGGTTTTCAGTAGCAAAATTAACAAACTTCTGACTCAACAGAACAGTGGGTCAAGTGAAAATGCTGTCCAGATAAATGCAACGGCAAGAAAAGTCAGCAAAAAAGCGGGCGGCACTACCTTTCGATGCATAAAGCAAAATCATAAGGTAGAGGGTGTCTCCTACAGACACAAACTGGACACTCTGTCTCTGGACTGGTCAAAATTAAGTCATTGAACTTCACTCTCTCTCCCTCTCTCTCTCTCTCTAACTCATCTCTGACTGATTTACATTGCACTGTCACTCAAAACAAACTCTTATATCGGGGAGAACGAGACCAAAGAAAATCTTATATCATCAGGTTTCTCTTATATCCGGGTTACACTATATGGTTGTATAGTACTAGTTTCCTAGAGGTAAATCCACTGGAACTATCAAAAAATGCTCGATGAATGAACAGAGCATATTTATAGTATGTTTATTTATATAAACCTTATTAGACACATATGTGCTAGGTGTATCAGAATTTTTGTAGGAATTTTTGACACCCCTAACACGAAACTGCGAATAAAATATAAAAAAAAATCGTAATTTCTCTTTTAAAAGTGGGTTGTTTATTTTCTTTATGGATTATACTTCCAAAATAAACTATTAAAGTTGTTTTAAAAGTAACAGAAATATTTTTTTATTTTTTAAAAAACGGTAATGAATTTTACGAACTTAATATTTTTCAATTTTTAAACTTTAAAAATCTATCAATTTTTCTATTGATTCTATTTTTACGATGTTTTCAGGGTTAATGTGAAATTTTATGCTCTTTCCAATAAACCGAATAAAATATTTTAGACAAACTTTTTTTTTTTTAATTCACGCCCCCCCCTCCATTTTCAAGTGTCTATTAAAAAGTAAATAATTAATTTATTCACCAAAGTGTTATATATCACAAATTGAAGAGAAAAGGTCAATAAATAATATATTCAAATTTAAAACGAGAAAAAAGTAGTGTTTTTTAGAAATTTACCTGTAAAGTCTGAAGTTTAAAACTTAAAAAAAAAAAAAATGTTTTTTTTTATTTTTATTTTTTATGAAACCTTGGTCCTTGTTCCTTAATTGAAAAAAAAAATTAGGGCTTGAATTACATTTTTCGAGGAGTTATAAGCTTGGAAAGACGGGGTGGAATTATTCACTATTTTTCACGAAATTTCTGACACACCTACATATGTGCATACATGTTTCTGTAGTATCTCTTTTCAGAGATCATTGGGCTAAAAAAAATCCATTTTGAGACAAAATTCAAAACATAAAGACGTTAATTTATAGCTACTTGACTCGTCTACAAGATGTTATCATTTACGTGGAGAAAAATAACCTTAATGTTAAAGTAATGGTTTCAGCCCCTTTTGTGTAGTGATTTATTTTCGAAAGCGAAAGGGGAGATAATTGAGTATTTCCTTTCTGAAACTACAAATTTGACATAAGCGTCTTTTTTACATGCTAACAATAAGTTAATGTCTCGCAAACAAGTAAACTAGATATAAATATATTTTTTGAAAGGAAATGGTGTTTGAAAATAGTGCTGAAACCGTTTCCACTTTGAATAATTTTAAGTGACTAAAATAAGAATTTACTATTTTTTATTTATTTATTTATTTATTTTTTTTTTTTAAGCGAGTCAAGCATTGTTTTATCAGTACTCTTAAACAAAAGGAAAATCGAGTTTTTGAATGTGTCCCTGTCATATCAAAGAACCAAATGTGTATTAGCATGAAGATAAAACTTGCAATTACATTTGAAAGAAAGTGGTACTAAATTATCCTGTGGATAAATGTTTCTTAATGATGTGATTTTGGAGCAACAAACCTAAAAGTGGTCAAGAAACAACTATATAACAAGGCCAGATAAGTCACTCTTCTACCTACTGGGATAAGTTTTTTTGGTGTTTAACTTATTTAAAAGTTTTATTTAATTGAAAACCCAAGTAGTGCCAAGTGCTTAAGGTAGAACAATAACAAGATGGCAGAAACGAGGCTATCGTCTTTTGAAGTTTTGATAATTGCGCAAAAATAAACAAAATACTTATTGAAACCAATAAAAGTCGCTGTGACATTGATTGAACCACAGAACTTATCCATGTAGGTAGAAGAGTAACTTATCTTGCCTTTGGTAACCTTTATTTTCTTGACCACATTTTCAGTTTGTTGTTTATAGTAATAAATGCATAATTTTTTATTTTGATTCGCATTTTGTTTAACTTATTTCAATCATATAAATTATTTGGAGTGAAATGGATTTCGGTATTATCTCCAAACAATTTATTTTTCTGCCATGTTTTAACAATAATAATGATAATAAATACAAACATTAAAAACAATAAGTTACAGAAAGTTTCATAGTATATGTGAAATATCAAAACAACTCATCCAGAAAATATTTTATAAACAAGAGGCTAGCTAAGGAAGGATGATAACATCATAATTGTCTAGTTAAATGTTATGAATTAGAGTTTACCATAGCTGGCTATTTTATTGGCCTAGTTTTCATTTTTACATACAAAACATTGCTATAACTTGTTGTTAATTTTATATTTTGATTTCCATTTTTTTTTAATAAAACATGATTGAAGTAAACATAACTTTGGAAGTACTTGAATAATTTACTTGACTGAAATAGGAATTATTCTTATTTAAGAAAAAAAAATTTGGATTTCAATTTTCTTTGTTTATTCTTTCACTGTTGTCAATTGCAAACCCAAAATCAAAGGAGTTTTTACAATATGTTGTATAGTAAAAAAAATCCTAATTTTTATACATGATAAATAATGGTTAAAAGATTGTCCTAATGTGCAACCTCTTATTTGGAGTGAAATAAATTTTAACAATTTTCACATTTAAAAAAAAAAAAAAAGTATATCAAGTTTAATTATAATTGCTAAACGCGAACAAAACAAGTTTACCGGGAAACGGAAAATCTCATTTTTCTCTTTTAAGATTGAAAAATAAATCAAGGGAGATAACTTTTTCCGTAAACGATGGTGAAATCTCTCTTGATTTATTTATATCGGCCAATATGTCAACTTTTTCCACGTTTTGCTATAACATTGTTTTTAATGTTTAAAATTCTTTTTTTAACATGGCCTTTTAAGTAAAAGGCAGATAGTCCTTGGTCTGTTTAGTCAGTAAATATATTATTAAATATATACTTTAACTTTGACATTGGTTTATCATGCTTTTACGAGAATTGCAAAGTTGAAAGATTTCATCATGTCAAAATACATTATGATAGACTTTCTTTTTCTCTCTTCCCTTTCTATTACTTCCACCATCTAAAACATTCACATAAAGATGGTGTACACATTGACAAGCAAGATAACATTCTCAGAGTTTTGGTAGCATATAGATAACTTTTTTTCTGAATCACCACTTATCAAAGCAAAAAGATACTAGAGGATAACAATGAGATAGATTGTCGGTTAAATAATGAAGAATTTTGAGAGGATTAAAATTAATGAGCTGCAAAAAATTAGATTACATATGACAAGAGTTTGACAAGTATTTGCTGACATTAGGTTTGAAAACAATCATGCACTAGCTTGCAAGGAAGCAATCACATGGTAACATGTTCCACAGATGAGAAGTTCTTTGGAAAAAAAAAACTCTTTTTATGGAAATTTCTTTTGATGTCAGTCACACGGAAGAAAATGATGTTCTTTACCGTTGGGATCAATGAAATTTTTTTAAACCCATTTTACTGTGAATAATAAATGGCTGTACATTAGGACCTTACCAAGTTTAAATGACTTTTTTTTTTTTATTAATTTATCATAAATTTAAGTTCATTTTAAAATTTTCTTGTTTAAAAGTATTACAAGAAATGACTGAAGAATAAATACTTCAATAAAATGATGTGCAAAATGTATTTTATTTTTTATTTCTTTTGTCAGCATTATTAAACTTCAAGAATTTACGATATGGAAAAAAGAAATTGTGCATTTAAAAATTTTTATTCCATTCAGAACTTCATATTATCAGATTAATTATCACAAAGGATATGTTCATGTTCTTTTATCTATTATGAAGGCGGTAATAGTCAGTTAACGTACTTAACTTCCGGCGTGGCTGCTACCAGAAGCAGTGATAAGGCAAATCGGTTCCTTCACTTTTATTGCTCTTCAGTATTTCTATTTTGCAGTGATTTATTGGAATAAAAGATGGGAAGACATTATTGAAAAATATATAAATATACAATAAAAGTTAACAAAATTATGCAGATAAAAAATAACAAAATAGGCTTTATTTGCACTTTTAATAACAAAATTTAAAAATAAGTTTTTTATTTCAAATTTTATAAGAAATATGTTTATGAAATTACGTTTTTTTTGTTTTTTTTAACAAGTTTATTTGAATTTATATAATATTTTATGAAAGTATAAAAATAAAATTATTGAAATCAAAATAACAAAATTTTAAATATTCAAAAAAAAAAAAAAAAAAAAAAAAATCCTATACGTAATATTCCCAAAGTAATTTTAAAAGATTTTAAAGTGTTTTAAGTAACCTTTTAAAAAAATAAAACTAATTTCAATAATTCTTAATTAAAATAAGACCAAAAAACTTCAACGATTATTAAATAAAAATAGAACACTCAAAAAACTGACATGAAAAAAAGAGTACCTTTGATTTTAAGTACACATAGAAAATATTTGCTGTGGTTGAGATAAATGAGTTCTTTCTGTGAATGCTTTACATGATGTGGGATCATATGCTCAACCTCTCGATGACAAATGATGTTCTCAATGCTATTTCCATAGTCTCTTTCATCTTTTCTTCTGGCTGTGTTGTCGTCTTTCACATTGGTGGCAAATATGCACAGGTTAGCAAGTATAACAATAAAACAAAACAAATTCTGACACATTCTGAAAATATCAGTTGCATTATGAACACTAAGGTCAACATCTACATCTTCTGTCAAGGCTATGTTCATCAGTTGATGTCGTCTCATCTCGATCTGCTCTGAACCACAACCTGTCTCCAACAGGAAACTGGCCTCAATTGTTACAAACTCAAGACTATCTCTAACTGTTGCAAAAGTTATTGCTACTCCTAAAACTGGCCATAAACTAATTCTAAACATATTGACCTCCATTGTCCCAATGACCAGTATACCTTGATTAATCATCTTTAGTTCACTTTGTGTACCTTGGTGAACAACTTATACCTTTGTTGGCCCCTCGACAAAAACAGGATTGCCCCTAGTAATTCATGCCCGTTCGTTTGTTCACACTTTTCTCAATAAACACACCTTGGATTTTTTTTTTTTTTTGAAATTTTGCACAAATATTAGTTATGGTGAAAGTAAATTTTTCACTTGTGTAGGGTAACCCCGCATGCTCAGCTTGTTCTACTGATTTCCTCGTTTTGTTATTTCTTTTTTTTTTTTTTTTTCCTCTACTTCGTAACACTTGCTGGTGATAGGGGAGCGTCAGTATTATTACACTAGCATGTGTTGCTTTGAGAAATATTTAAAATATTAACTTTTAATATAGTAATTGTTTCGTCATTTAATTACTCAATCTGTTATACATTAAGTTATCTCCCTTGCTTTTTTTATTAAAACTATTGAGTTTATTCTGGAAAATTGCCATGTCTTTTGGTCATTTTGATAGTTAAATCAGACATTAAGATTAATAGAATGTTGTTTGTCGTTTTCTTTGCTTTATGGAACCAAGAAAACACTTTATTTAATATTTGTTTTCAATTCCTTGAACATTGTAAGGCACATCACAGAAAAAGGCTCATTACAATTCTTTTTTGTTATAATCTGCTACAGATGCTCTATTAATTATTTTTTATTAAAATGAAAACTTGCTTGGAAAAATTAGTGGCTAATTTTATAAACAAATCCTAGGACGATAGCTCTAGTACTTGTATTCATTTTACATATGAATTAGATGATTCTATTATTGGCATTGATTTCTCTGATATCTTTCGAGTTGAAACTCTTTCAAGAAAGACATGGATACTTATAAGAGGGACCACATGAGGATTGCTTACATTCTAAATGAAAGTGTTTCTCAAGAATGAATTGGATTCGAACTTGGCACATCCAGATCTACAGTTTGTATTGTCAATCACGTAGTCATCTTCATCTTTCATTTAAGTACAAAATCATTTTTTTTTTTTTTTTTTTTTTTAAGAATTTCAATATTGTTTTAAATGCTAAGAATACAATGTCAAATCGAGTTTAATTTTCATGAAAAAATCCTAAATAATATTTTCGTATTGAGTTTTTTTTTTATGGAAATTGCTCCAAACAAGGCATGAAGCCATTGAATATAAAGAGCTAAAAAATAGTACCTCAAGGTGAAAAACTTGCTAGCGATAAGTGTTAGATTCTGATAATTAGATTAGATAAGTGGAATAGATTCTGATCCCAAAACAGCAATTCTTCCTTCTGTGTCAGGAACATTGCTCCTGAATGTGAGGATTAAAGGATAAAATAAGGGAAGTGCAAGTTACTGTTCTTATCAAGAATACAATTATGAATTACTTCTACCTTGTAATGGCTAACGGAATGAAAGTAAGGTACATTGAATAAAGTTTCATTCAAAATTCGGTACAGATTGCAGATTTCCAAGTTCGACAAAATGTACCTGAAAAAGTTTGCAATGAGAATAACAATGAGAACAGTAGTCTGAATAATCAAAATAATATAAATTATCAATCATCTCAAAATTTATTTTCGTATTGTAATTTTGCAGTGTTCATGTTTATTACCCGAAGAAGTAATCATTTTGACACATTGGTTCTCGTTAAATCACTGAAGTTAAGTAACATTGAGTCTGGTCAGTACCAGTTGTCTGAGCATTCGGGAATATCAGAAACTTTATGTAGAAGGATGTTAACACCTCTCTGCAAGAACTCCAAAAAACCTAGCGTCGTTATCTTCTCTGACCAGAATATACATGTGACTGGGAGCCATTTGTGAATTTAATATTCCCTTGACACTTCCTCCTTCAGAGGAAGCTGGTTCAACCCACCTAGGACAAATGACATATGAATATAATGAGTACAGGGTCGAATGATAAACATAAAGAAAACAACACTACAACTTCATTTTAAAACTTTTATTGAAAAAATCAATTTGAGTAACTTGATTATGTAGTAGAGCTGACATCTGTTCAACATAGCTGCCTTCAGCTCCGATCACTGCCTCGATATGGGTCCGGAATTGTAAGCATGCTTTTTCCACAAGCGCCAGCGGGAGCTCGGCAGATGGTGACAATCAGGTTGGCTTTGGTGTTGTGGGAGGTCATGTTGGTGATGTTCTCTATGTATGACCAAATGAAGTAGTCCAGCAGATTCAGGTTGGGGAAGAGAGGAGGCAGTTAGAGAAGGGTACAAAGTCGTAGCACTCCTTCTGAAACCAAGCCTGGGTCTGTTTGGATTTGTGGGCCAGTGTCGAGTCCTGCTGCCACATTCAGGGTCTGCCAGCGGCCATCTGATTGCACCAGCGGATCACCACACTCTCCAACACATTCAGGTACACTTTTGATTTGACTTTCAAGCCAACTTGAGGTGGCATGATGTGGCCCTCATTGGAAACCACAGCAAAAACCATAACTGTGGCTGGAAACTTTGTTTTCGTCACCCTGGGCATGTTCCTGTTATTCGTGGCTATCCAGCAATGCATTTTGAGGGTGCTGGCAATGGTCCTGTTGTCATAACTTGGATCGGTAGAGAGTATGAGTTGTACAGCGATGCATCTCCGATCTCACTTGTTGAACATTGTGTCACTTTCAGACATGATAGAAGGCTCCTATAGCTCCTGGGATTTGTACACATCTGGCCGACTAGTAGAAAAAAAAAAAAAAGTTTTCATCAAATGGAAATGGAATCGTGTTGTCTTTTCTAGGGTATCAATTTTATCATTCCACACTATATACAAAATGAAAGTGATTTTTAACTTGCATTATCTCTATATTAATAACATGGAAGCAATTTTTCTGCTGTAACTTTTGACATTATAGAAAAATAAGAAAACACTTCCTATGCACAACTTTTATGCTCACTACTTACAGTTACTTTTTAAGTGAGTTCCTGGCATATAATACTTACATTTCATCTCTGTCTAATGATTCTTATTTTTTGCTTATTCTCTCAAATATGTAATCTCATAAAAGAACAGCAAAATCTTTCACTCTGATGCAATTCACTTCTCTTCCAAAACCCGAAATCACTGCTTACTTTTATTCATTGGTTAATTTCTTCATATGTGGCCGATTTTATTATTTAACTTTCTACATATTATTATATACTACTTAGTACTTACAGCTTCATTTAACAAACACTTCCTTATTCTTAATGGTTTGATGAAATGACAGAATAAAACAAAACTATCAGTTTAGAATACTTATGAATAGGAGATCGTAAAAATGAACAGCCCAGCTTGCACTAATATGGATGGTGTCACTTAACAATAACACAAACACTACTTATACATATCACAATATTTACTTAACTTCCTCATAGAATTGAACAAAGAATACATTTCCTTTGCCAATAAGCATAAAATAGATCGCAAACAAGTCCTCACTTTAAATTATGTACTGTTTACAGATTTCAATCCGAATTTGTTTTCTAATCTTTTTTTAATGTGCCTTGCAGAATACGGCTTGTGCCATTTTTATTTTACTTACAATTTTCAAGTTATAATCAATTTTAATGATATCTTTTGTTTATTACTTTATTAGATGAACGTACAACATCCACCATTCACGTGTTAAGAATGAGTTTCTAAATGATAATGCTATCATTTCAACACAGTATGTATACGTTTTTCAAACTTAACTTATGCTTAATGTATAGTTAAAGTTAAAAAGAACATTTCGGTTCAAATTCTGTAGAAGTAGCCCTTTTCTGAGCAATAAAAAGGAGGGGAGTGCTTCTACAGAATTTGAATCTAACCATATCGACTTTTTCAAATTAAACTTGAATTTAAATGAACCCTAACTTAACTTAGGGTTCATTTACAGTTAGGGTTAAAAATAACATTTTGGTTCAAATTGTGTAGGAGTAGCCCTTGTCGATTATAATTTATGGTATGAGTAAAAAAAATAATAATTTCAATTATATTAAAATAATAATAAAATAGCTACTCACTATTCCAGAGGAAAATCGAACTGTCCCTCTTTTATATTTTGTTTAAAACTACTTTTTTTTATGCTCCAAATGATTATTCGTTACAAATCAGAAAGTTTTAGATAAGTGTTACAATTTATTTGAAATAATATAGTATTAGTTAATACTATTTTAGACAACATCATGATCAACAACGATTAAAACTAAATTGTAGTTAAATATTAAAGACAAGTCAATTGACATTTTATTCGATAGTTTAACGACTTCCAGTTTCAAACAGTCACAAAGTAATTGATTTTTTTCAACTATTAACACAATATGAAAATGGCTGACTTATTTATGAAGACACCGACATGCACTAAAATGGATTTAATCTTGTGATTGAATTCTAATTTACTACTTTTTATTATTGTTGTAATTAGAAAAGATAACCATCTTCTTAGAACAAACATTTAGAAAAACCAATTTTATTTGCTTTAAAATTACAGTACATCATTTTTTTTTTTTTATAGCAGGGAGAACAACTATTGAAAACAATATTCCCATAAGAATGCTTGTAAAATCGATTATCAGTTGATATTTATCCCATAATTGCACATTTTTCCTACCTTACTAAATCCCCCCCCTCCCCCATTGTTAAATTTTCCGGGTACAATAAAAACCCAAATTTTCCTGATGCATATCACAATTTTTTTTCAGTACAATTATCACAGTCTGGAACAATTTCTCCATCGTGAAAAGAATATGGAAAACAAACAACCAATGATTTCAGCATTTTCCAATATATTTTTATTGCCTTTGTGTGTGTTTTGGGGCGGAAGGCTTATTTTTTCATGAAAAATTCATGTCAGCATTTTTGTTTTAACTCGGTAAATTTCTCTTTTAAGTAGGGTAAAGGGTGGACCTGTATGAGAGTTCTCCCCCTAAAAATGCGTTTTTTTCATCTTTATTTAACTTTTTTTCCAATAATTATTATTAAATGTAATAACTTTTAAGAATGGCGTTCACTTTCTCATTATAACATTCTACTCACTTAACGTACTTTACATCACAGTGAGATTCCCTTAAATTCCCTTACAACAAACGGTCAGAAAAAAACAAAAATATCCCCTACTGATCCTGAAATATATTTTAAGCATCTTTTAATACGGGACCAGAAGGCCGTCTTTTTTTTTATTTTATTTATTTTTTTATTTTATTAGTTATTAAAGTTACATAGACATAAGAACTACGTACACACAGAAAATCTCATTGGTCATGTGACACATCGGTAAAGAGATGTACAGTAAGTCAGGGAGCAAGTAAGTAGAACATAATAATAAGAAAGTGAGCCCCTTTCTTAAAAGTCATTAAATTTATTTTTTATCAAATTTTTTTCTGCTAATATGATAGTTAAGTCTATAATCTATGATAATCGTTTGGGGGGGGGGAATAGGGAAAAAATGCATTTTTAGATAGAGGCACTCTTGTGCAGGTCTGTGGGCAAAGTACTATTTTAGTTTTTCAAAATTTATGGGGGGAAGGGGTCATTCTCTAAATAATGACCACGAGATACCTCCAAAGCACACCATAGAATTGACATCTCTATGTAACACAATATAATTTAATATAAATTAATATTATCATCATGCAAAAGAAGAAGTCTAAAATAAATTACTAATAATTAAAAAATAAAATGCGAGATAAAATTGTGGGGGTTGTATTACTGTACACATAGATTCGAAAAAGTTGTCAAAAAAAAAATATATAACAAATAAATGTTATCAAAGCCAAGATAAGTTACTTTTCTACCTAACTGGATATGTTTTCAGTGTTTTTATTTAATGTAACATGTTTATTCAGCTTGAAAAACATACTGTGTTTACCGATGTCTTCGAAAATTCAAAATTGTGTCCGACTCTCTCTTTAACACAGTAAGTTTGGGAAAAGGCGCTATAAATATAAAACTAGACAAAATACTGTTAGAAACTCGCTCAGTATATATTACTGTGACATAGGTTGACATATATTCGGTGGTTTTTTAATAGTATTTTGTCTAGTTTATTATTTATAACAACTTTTCCCGAACTTACCGTGTTAAAGAGAGAGCCGGGCGCAATTTTGAATTTTCCAATACATCGGTAAACAATGTATGTTTTTCAAGCTGAATAAACATGTTATATTGAATAAAAACACGAAAAATATATCCAGTTTGGTAGAAAAGTAACTTATCTTGCTTTTGATAACATTTATTTGTTATATATTTGTTTTTTGACAACTTTTTCGAATCTATGTGTACAGTAATACAAACCCAAATTGTGTTTACATTATCGATACCTTAAAACACTGTTCTAACATAGTGGCCTCTTTTAATGTGCAGATTTACATGTGTTTATGAATCTATGCCATATCTATGGCAACACGGTGGAAATGCCATTCAAATTTTGATATTCATTTTTATCAACAGTTCTACTATGAGTATGAAGAAGTATTTTATAAAAAATGACAATTTTTGGTTCTTGTTCAGATTGCCGTATATCAATAAAGAAAAATCTGTATGATGTATGTATCCATGATGAAACGAAAATATCATATTACAAAAATCATATAAACTGATCAAGTAGTTTTATTTTTATAAAGAAAATCATTTTTAAGTGATTAATGGAAATTCATAGACATTAAAACATAAATCTTGCAAGTTTACATTGCTAAGTTATCTCCCTTTGTTTTGTGGGTTTTTTTTAGATTGTTTTCAAAATAGCAGACACAACAGCTGGTTTTTAGTTACTCATAAAATTTGGTTTTCTTATTTAAAAATAAAACTACTTGATCAATTGACATAATTTTTGGAATATGATAGTTTCGCTTCTGAATTTTTAGGATGAGAATTGGTTATCCGTATTGTTTGGATTCTTCAGGCTACTATTCTCATCTTGAGTGTCATTTTCATGTTTCGGTCAATGTAATTTCCAACCTTTTTCAGGTGTATTTTGTTGAACTCGGAAATTTTTTCTGTCAAACCCAGGAATCTGCACGGAATTTTAAACAGAACCCTTCATTTGATTCATGGGGATAGCATGCTCTTGTTCTGTCAGCCATGACTGGATAGAAGTCCTAAGTAATTCACGAGAATTGAGCCATCAACCTTCAGAAGAATGTCAGTTTTACAACGGAATTTTTCCAAGTACTCTAATCACTGCACCACGGATCTTTGCAGACAATTCTAGTACGAATTTTAGGAGCCTTATACCTATTTTATTTCTAGATGTAAATATCACTATTTATTACTACATATTATATATATAACTACTTATTACTAAACGGTTCTCATATTGTGTTAAATTCCATACTATGTCAATGTGGCTGCAATATGTGGATAGCACATTCATACTTTAGCCTCACTAAGATGTTCAAGCATTATTGGACCATGTGAACTCTATCCATCCATCTATACAGTTCACGATAGAAAAAGAACATAATAACAAAATATAATTCTTAGATGTGCTGACAATTCATACTGGTCATCTGTATACTGAAAGCCAGCTTTCACTAAACAGTACCTAAACTTCAATTCCCACTATCCGTATAATGTAAAGAAAAGAAAACGTCCATTGCCTACAACATAGAACAAAAGCATTATGTAGTAACAGCAATTCATATCGAAAGAAGATGGACAGTTTAAGAGAAACCCACCAACAAAATAACTATCAAGAGAACATGATATCATCTCCAAGAAACCAGGAGCAGACACTAAAGGACACCATCCAAAAACGCACCACACTTTGTATACCATACATGAAGAGTTTGTCGGAAAAAGTTAAAAGAATTCATCAGTTATGTATGTAATAAATCAGGACATAAGATAAGGCCAAGGAGAAAAAGCAGACATTAAATAAACTAATCCGAGCAGTGGCAGAAGGGGATACTGTTAGCAAAGAACTAGCTAAGGAGGACCTTTAATGTGAAACTAGCAAGTGTTATGAGGGCCAAGTAGTTAGTGCAAAGCTAAGAAAAGTTTTGAACGAAGCCATGAACTTTGATGTGGACAAATGTAAGGAAGTTTCTTGGTGTGGCTTAGATAAGTACATCATCAAAGTCAAGCACCTGGATGGACATACCTTAGGATCGACTTGGGAGATCTGCAAGAGATTTCAAGAATATTTTTAGGTGCACTTCATCCAACTGTTCAACCTCCTAGTCCAGGAGTTTGGCATCTATTTAGTCGACTCTCTCCATCCTGAGGTAGCTAAAGTAAGGTTATAGAGTGTGAGGTCTTGATTGCGCTGAAGTAGGTTGGTTACAACAAATTACCAGGACTTGATGGTCTGCTCTATGAACTCTATTTGAGGCTGTTACACATGTTTATACCGATACTGACAGATATGTTCAACCATTAGTTTGAAAAGGGTTCCATCCCTGGTCAAGTCACTAAGGAAGTGATCACATTGTTGAAGAAGTAGGACAGGCATGGTAAAACTAGATGATTACAGACCCATAATTGCTAAATAGAGTTAAAAATTTTAGCCAAGATCCTATTGAACTGGTTGCAAGGAGTTATCACAGAGTTGATCGGACCTGAGCAAAACTATGCTGTTAAGGGAAGATTGATTCAAAACAACTTGCATCTGATCCATACAATCCTAGAGGAAGAGATAGATGACATGGTAGCTGCGCTAATAAATTTATAGTCCAAAGCTTTCAATAGGATCGATCATTGCATCTGTTTTTAATCTGCAAATAGATCTCCATTCTGTATCATGCACCAACAACAGTGCTGTAAGTCATTGGAAAGTGCTTGCAATCCTTTGCTCAGTACGTCAGGGATGTCTGCTATCACCCTTGTTCTACATCCTTTTGTTGGAGTCGCTACTTTGCAAGCTAACAAAATTCAAGTCCAGTCCTATGTGAAATCGCATTGCCTGATGGATCATGAGCCAGGGTCTCTGCATTTTCCAATGACATCACTGTCTTTGTGTCGGGCTTCTAAGACATTGAAGTGGTGACAGAGGCGCTCTCATATGAAACGATCACAAAAACCAAAATAAATCGCAGCAAGTCAGTCGGTTTATAATTGGGTACCTGGAGCAGTGTCACCACTTTTTCAGCTCCTCTTTGCTGGATGGATGACTCAGTTTGAATCCTTGGCACATTGGATGAGATCTCCAGCTGGAGAGGAATTGGTTGGAGGTACAAGGCTTCAAAAGAAACTCTCTTTAAGGGATAAAACAGAGATGTGCATCACTTAATCTTTCCTCTCATCCTCTACCGGTTAGCTGTACTTTCGCTGCCTGTAACAACCCCCAAAAGCCTTCTGTCCTTGCTTCTCTGGGACAGGAAGAGGCATTAGATTTGGAGACAGGTCTGTATTCAACGTTTATGTGAGGGTGTAAAGATATTTTATCTTACCGTTTTTTGTTCCTTGAAAAAGCGAGACAATTAACAATAAAGGTCTACCTTTTAAATTTAATACAATTTTTATTGATCATTGCAAAAAAGGAATGCCTATTTTTTGCCTCTGTAAAAAGCTGGTATCGATCACAAGCATCCTCGCCCACTAAACGTTTCCTATTTATTGTGTGTGTGTGTGTGTGTGTGTGTGTGCGCAGCATTTTTTCATTTAAACAGTTCAGTTGTATAGAGGGTAGCTAAATGTTTTAAAAATTCTTGCTTGAATTTGTTCATGAAGTGGATATATTGTTTTAAGACCCAAATACTTTCGGGCTCTTTACAGTACATCTAGTAGTTCAATGGTAAGCTTGAACAGGAATGACATTTTATTTTTGCATATTTATAGTTTTATTTAACATTAGCAGTTCAGCCCGGCTTTGCTTGGGTCCTATATATATACTAGCAAAAGTACCCGTCGTTGACTGGGTTCAAAAACAGCCTACATACTGATTTATGAAAGTATGATAGGTTATGAAAAGGAAGGGTTGTAATGAGATAGCTTCGAATTTGGGGGTATCAAAACCAAAGCAAAATATGATGAAAGTAAAAATAAAATGGATAAACCTCATAATTTATTATACAATATCTGTTCACACTGAAACACTTATCACAATATTCTGTGGATCTATATTAAAAAACCTTGTTAAACTTTGTGACATATTTCCATTCTATGGAGGTCAGGTGCGAACGAACACCCCATAATTTTATTATACCATATTTCTTCAAACTGAAACATAATTATCAAAGTATACTTACGCAGATAGATATGAAAAGTCTTTATTAAAGTTTATGCCTATTTCCATTCTATGGAGGCCAGGCGCGAACACAGACCCCACAATTTTATTATACCATCCCTATTTAAGTTAAAACATACTTATCAAAGTATTCTTATGTACATCTATATCAAAAACACTTGTAAACGTTGTATTTTTAATTTTAAAATTTTTTATTTCCATACTTTGTGGACCAGGCGTGAACGCAGATCCCACAATTTTAATGAATCATCATTATGCCAGATCAAACATACCCATTCCTGTGTCTCGATACATCTTCTATCATTATATGTAATCAGTTTTTTAAAATAGTCAACCATATAGGAGCCTATTCGTGACCAGACACACACACACACACACACACACACAGACATTCAGCTTTATATTATATATATATATATATATATATATATATATATATATATATATATAAAGAACAAAGAATTAATAAAACATGTTAAAAACACCTTAAGAAGAGTTAAAAACATATTTAATTTTCAAAAAGGAAACACAAATTAAATGGATTGTCCTTAATCCGCAGAGTTTTGAAAAAAATATTTCCTTCTCATCAGAGGGTAGGAATCAGCAAAATGTGAAATTGGATTTTGCTTGTAAAGTATTTAGTGAAACTACAAGTAAGCCATAGAGCATACTTGGTTAAAATAGTGAAGCAGAGGGAATGGGGGAAAAAGGAAAAATGATTTCACGTGAATGGATGGTCTGGTGACGAGTAGAATATCCAATTACGGTAAAATCCAAGAAAAGTTGGTTTAAGTCTTTAATATTTATAATATATTTTAAGTTTGCTATTTTGGTAAACTTAATTGTAATTCTTATTTTATATATATATATATATATATATATATATATATATATATATATATATACTAGCATGAGTACCCGGCGTTGCCTGGGTTGACATGAAGTTGTTTGAAACACGCCTGCTATACTAATCATTTTCATCATGGGTAACATGGATACCCCCACAACAATTTCAAAAATAGAAGTGAAGATAAAAACA
The DNA here is from genome assembly GCF_053919585.1 of Euprymna scolopes. Taxonomy (NCBI): domain Eukaryota; kingdom Metazoa; phylum Mollusca; class Cephalopoda; order Sepiida; family Sepiolidae; genus Euprymna; species Euprymna scolopes. The sequence continues at coordinate 47,816,983 of NC_136488.1, forward strand.
TGTAAATGTAATCGCCCCCAAAAAGAAGTATCTGATACCCTCTCCACCAGATATTTCGGCAGAAGGGATCAATGTTTTAAGAAAACTCATGATTTTGTGAACCTAAAAAAATAACGTTTATAAACGTTAATGCATGCATTTATTTTTTATTTTGGTAAATGTGTAGTTTAGCAGCTTAAATTATTTGCCTGACAAAAAATTATAAAAACTATTTAATTTTATATAAAACACATTGTTAGACTCAAAGGCTGAAATAAAACCAGAAAAAAATTCATTTTTATTATTTTTTCATCATTTATATTTATTATTCGAGGCTGCTATATTGATTTTAAAAATTGGCCTTTCTAAGGTTTGGCCCTTTTTAAGCTTTCATGAACTATGTTTCTAGCCACCATATTTTTTTGTAATAAAAGAACGTAAAAAAGGCCAAATTTGGCCTTAAAAAGGCCAATCTGTCAAACCTTAAAAAAAAGGCCAAATTTTAAACGTGTAAGGCGTGCACATTTAGTCTAATAAAAAATGATAAAAAAACATAAAAATGAATATTTTTTCTTGCTTTATTTCAACCTTTGGGTCTAATAATGTTTTATATAAAAATAAATAGTTTTTATAATTTTTTTGTCTGTCAAATAATTTACGCTGCTAAATTATACATTTACCTTTATTTTTTTGTAAGGGCACTTTTTTTACTGGCTTTTTTTTTTTTTAAATAAAGGAAATTTTCGATTTGCTTTTCGTTTGTTTTTTTTATGCATGGCATCTAGGGGCAAATAACTCTAAAAATGTTTTTAAAAAAGGTCGCTGTTGGAAATAATAATTTTTTTTTTTTTTTTTTTTTACATAGGCATCACCACATTATCAAGGCCCAGAGGCCACTCAAGGATAAGGGTTAAAGAGTGTACAGTAGAAATTGGACAATATAGTAATCATTAGTAATGAAACTTTGGTAAATTTGATAACTCATATGGAATGGCTCATCAAGAACTTATTTACTTTAGACTTGAACACAACCATATTGTAGTCAGCCGGAAAGCAGGAAAACGGAAGACAATTCCACAGGCGTGCAGTTCTAAGAAAGAAGCTTTGTTCATGGAATCTACGATTAGGTTTAGGCACAGATAAAGAGTGGGGGGAATTATTGATAGTGTTTACAGCTAGACGAGTGTTTCTTGTGAAAGTTTGGCGAGGGGGGACCATAGATTGAAGCTCAGTTGAACACTTTCCATGAAAATAACGATACATCAGAGACAAACTCGCAACATCTCTTCTGTGAGATAGAGGTTGCAAGGAGGAGAAAAGGACATCTCCTACGAGGCTACGAAGTCTATTTTGAACTCTTTCAAGGCAGGACAAGTCCTTTCTAGCAGCTCCTGCCCAGATGTGGCAACAGTATTCCATCCTTGGACGTACCTGGCTCTTATATAGATAGAGAATAGCATCAGCAGTGAGATATTTACCGGATCGATAGAAAGATCCCACCATTTTTCCAGCGGCCTTGGCAACAGATTTGATGTACGTGTTCCATTTAAGATCAGGAGTAATGGTCAAGCCCAGAAGCTTGTCAAAACTTGAGGCCTCCTGAAGACGAGAGCCATTCATTTCAATTGATGCCAAATGTGGATTAGAATATTGATGATGTAAAGAGAGAAGCTTGGTTTTAGATGCATTAAAAGTAACTAGCCACTCCTTTCCCCATTGTACTACGTGCTCAAGATCAGAGGAGAGAGAATTGGAGAGAATTTGGTGGTTTACTGTCTTAGATGTGCTACCATAAATGGTAGTGTCGTCAGCATAAATGTCTACAAATGATGTAAGGATGTAATTTGGAAGATCATTAATGTAGATCAGGAAAAGAGTTGGGCCCAGGATGGACCCCTGAGGGGCACCGGCATTAATACTGTGAGCTTCTGATTTTTGCCCCTCAACTACTACTCTTATGAACCTATCAGAAAGAAATGATTTAATAATTGAGAAGACATTTCCAGCTATACCATAGCTAGCGATCTTATGAAGTAAACCTTTATGCCACACCCTATCAAAGGCCTTAGATATGTCAAGAGCAATTGCCCTAGAAAGATTGCCATCGTCGAGAGATTTGCTAATCCTATGCGATATAACTGTAAGCACATCTGCTGTAGATCTAGCAGAACGGAAACCATATTGAGTGTCACTAAGAAGGTTATTTTTGTTGAGATGGTTGATTACTTCTGTATTTAACACAGATTCTAGCAACTTACTCATGACGCACAGGAGACTTATTGGCCTGTACTGAGAGGGGGATGAGCGATCACCTGAATTCTTAAATACAGGGCATACTGATGAGATTTTCCAGGGAGATGGGAAACTATTCTCCTTAAGACAATGTTTAAACAGTTTTGGCGCTAGTTCAGGTTGAAGTTTTTTGATTACTATAATTGGAATACCGTCAGGGCCAGTTGCTTTACTCGAATCAAGGTTTTTGATTTGCTTGGCAACATCACGTACAGATATACGTATATCACATAGCGTGTTTTCTGATACAGGAGGAAATATTGGGGGTTGGCGGCCTTGGTCGCAAAGGGTAGAATTAGCTGCAAAGTTCTTGACAAAGAGTTTGGCTTTGTCTGATGCTGACGAGATTACCTCAGGTCCATTGATAATAGTTGGGATGAAGCACACGCTTCTGTTCAGGATTCTGTTTGCTATTTACCAAAACTGGTGGGAACCAAGCCGCTGCTCAGCTACTTTGGACTTAACAGATTGAGCATACAACTCTCTTGCGTTCCTTATTACTTTCTTACAATGGTTGCTGGCAGACCTGAAAACGGCTTTAGTTTCCATACATCTATTACGTTTGAAGCAGTGGAAAAAGTGATTTCTGTGCGCAATGGCAGCAGCACATTCTGGAGAGAACCATGGCTGGCTGTTAGGTTTTTGCTGAAACTTTTTAGAGAGTATGAAATGGTCAATACCTACAATTAACCATTCAGTCAGGTCTAATACTATAGAGGACACATCCTTTTTAAACATTTTAATTTTTAAATAATTCCAAATAAATCAAATTAAATATATTATCAATATAATTGTTGTTTAAAGTTTATTAAATAACTATTTTAAATAGAATACTTAAAACAATTCTTTCGCTAAAAACATTGACTAAAATACTGCTATTTAGTAAAATCAATTTTTCTTAATGTCATATGCAAATAAGGTGATCTCTTAATTGTATATTTTTGCAAGAATCATATTATATATAGAAATAACTGAAAGATTAAAGTAAGACACGTTTTGTACATATTAATCAAATTGTGAACAAATAAACAGGAACACGAAATTATATATATATATATAGATATGCAGAATATATTACCCTAGCTTGCCTAAAATCAAACTCACATCAGGGTACATAAAATATATCATTAAATCATCTTTTGGAGATAGAATTTGAGGGGATGCAAGATCAGATGAAAGATGAAGATCTAACGTATATTACAATAGATTTATGGCACTTTGTAATTGAAACAAAAGTTAAGATTTCTTGCTGTCAAAAAGATAAGAATTTAATGAATTATGATGACATTTCGTACTAGCTTTCATCTATTTCAACTTAAAAATTGCTAAATCTTATTATTTGAATTATTCAGACTACTGTTCTCATCTTAGTTGTAATTTTCACAATGTTTTGGCTGATGTAACCACCGGACTTCTTTAGCTGTATTTTAACAAACTCAGAAATCTTTCTGTTGGACTTCGGAATTTGCACAGAATTTCGAGCAAATATTTTTTATTTAATAGACGGGAGTGGGGTGGGTAGCATACTCTTGTTAGGTCAGTCATGAGTGGATGGAAGTCCTAGGAAATTCACAATTGTATTCTGAACATCTCCCACACTTATGATTGAGCCTCCATTCTCCAGAAGATTGCCACTTACAAGTGAATTTTAAATTCAGAAATATGATAAATCTTAGTTTGTAAAATGCATACTCTTTATCCATTTATGTATGACACTCAACTAGTTGACCTTAATTTGCTCCAAACTTTATATATATATATATTTATTTATAGTTATGTCTCGGAAGTAGAGTGAAAAACACATCTTATTTTTCTTTTATTAATATTATTTTTTTTCCTTGTACACATGTTTGTGAATTATTCCATGGATTTCTGCCTTTGGATTATTATGGACCATCTTCTTCCAATTACGGGATGTCTTTGGATTTACTTGTACAAATGGAATTCTTTTAACTTTCTTGAAGTTTTACATTTGGATTTTACCGTCACTGGATTTTTTATCTTCCACCAGACTATCCATTGATGTGTAATCACCTTTTTCTTTACCATATTCCATCTGCTTAACTTATTTTGTTTTCAAGTAAGATCTTTGACTTACTTGTTGTTTCATCAAATACTTCTGCATGCATAATCCGATCCCGCATTTTGCTAATTCCTACCCTCTGATGAGAAGGAGAGTATTTCTTCGAAACTCCGCGGATTAAGGACTATCCATTTATTTAGTGTTTCCTTTTCAGATTAAATATGTTTTTAACTCATTTCAAAGTGTTTTTTTAACATATTTTATTAACTGTTTACTCATATATATATATATACTAGAGTAGGAATCTTCAAACTATCGCCCCTCAGGCCAGTTCCAACCCACCAAAGTCTTTAATCCAGCCTGCAGAGCTCTTATAAAAACATAAAAATGTTCAGAAAAATATACAAAAAAGAAAATGTATGAAAATAGTGTTGTGGTCTTTCCTTTTTGTTCAGAAAATGATTAAAAAAATGAGGTTTCAAAGAACCAGTTTCACTAAAAAGCAATGAGCAAAACAGTATAAAAAACATGTCCAGGTCATTGTTTTTATTTTTTTATTTTGGCTTACGTAGTTTTAACAAGTCAGCAATGTGTCTCCCTCTCTGTTTGAAAACTTGGGTGATCCCTGTACTAGACTATAACATTTTCATATCATAATGTAACATTTTCAATAGCAAAACTCCCAACTTCTTTATGCATACATTTATATCTGGTCTCTTTTTTCCACTTCTGTTTTAGTCACTTCTTTTCATTGTCACCGTTTCATCTAGTAGTTGCTATACAATAAGCTTCTTTTTTATGCAGAAAGTAATACACAAGGAGACGTTCGTTGAGTTCTTTTCAATGTTTTCTTTGGGGAGAATTGAAACAGTTGGTTACATTTCCGACACGTTTCCCAGACCAGCAAGATCAACATGCCTCACTTCTAGATCTCTTTCTGACAACGGTTCCCAATGACTGTACAACAAATGCCCACAGCCCACTTGGGAATGCTGATCACGCTGTGATAATGGTAGAAATCAGCCTAAATTCTCGCCCTAAAACTGAAGACCCACTACTCAAAACAACGAGGTATTACAAAAAGGCTGATTGGGAAGCCATCAGGGAGCTCATCAAAGATGCCCCATGGCAAAATATCTTTACTCTTCCAGCGGAACAGTGTGCAAATGAGACCACTGAATGGTTCAAAACTGCTATTGAAGCACATGTTCCCGCACGGAAATTCTATAGCAAGCCCCACTCCCCCCAATGGTTTACTTCTGCTTGTGCAGCTGCCATTTGTCAAAGGCAGCATGCATTCCGCAGATCCAACCAACATAAGTCCAGCTCAAATAAACAGAAGTTTATAGAAGCTAGAAATAATTGTAAGAGAGTGATAGAGACAGCTAAGACAGATTACTCTGAAACCACCAGAAAACGCATCGAAGCACAGAAATTAGGAACCCGGGATTTTTGGAAAATCTACAACAGCGTAGTAAATAATGGACAGTCAACTATTCCCCCACTATCAAACGATCATGAGGTTGCTTGCACGGCAACTGACAAGGCTAATCTGCTTGCCAGTCGGTTTGCCTCAAACTCCACACTGAACTCGGTACACCACTCACTCCCTGATTTTCCTCTGCGAACAGACGCCTTACTAGACGATTTGAAAATCACCCCTTCTCAGGTACATGCTATTATAAAAAACCTAGACACCTCAAAAGCGTGTGGACCAGATCTCATCCCGGGTGTGCTATTAAAAAAATGCTCTGCCGAGGTTGCTCCAGTTCTGTCCAAACTTTACAATAAATGCTTTAACGAATCTTGTTTTCCCGACTGCTGGAAAACCGCCTCTGTGGTACCAGTCTTCAAGAATTCTGGTGAAAGAACTGACCCACTAAATTATCGCCCCATTAGCCTCCTCCCGCTTTTCGCCAAAATATTTGAGTCCTTAGTTAATCAAGCCCTAGTCCAGCACCTAACAGCTGCTAAACTCCTGACTGACAAACAATATGGATTCAGGCAAGCCCGTTCAGCAGCAGATATCTTAACTGTAGTTTCTGAACGTATATACCGTTCATTGGATAAAACAGGGGAGGGTAGAGCGGTGGCCCTCGATATATCTAAGGCTTTTGACAGGGTATGGCACGATGGTCTTCTAAGGAAAATTAGATCATATGGAATCACTGGAAGGATTCATAATGTAATTAAATCCTTCTTAAGTAATAGAAAAATCAAAGTTGTCCTCGACGGTCGTACATCCAAGCAATACGACATAAATGCAGGAGTACCTCAGGGGTCTATCCTTGGACCTCTATTATTCCTGATATTCATAAACGACCTCCCTGATAAAATTGTTTCAGAGATGGGTATATTTGCCGATGACACCACTCTCTATAACAGATATGAGGGGAAAACAAATGAACACATATCCAAGGAAATGGTAGAAACACTAGAGGATGACCTCCAATCCGTAGTGGAATGGGGACAAAAATGGTTGGTCACATTCAATGCTGCTAAGACTAAGCTTGTTTCCTTCAATAACTACAAGAAACCTTCTCTACCACCAATAGCAATGGCCAAGAACACATTACCTGAAAGTACTTCTTTTAAACTCCTCGGCCTAACGTTTACAGGGAATATGAACTGGAATAGATACATTGAGAGCATTGCCAAGGCTGCTGCAAGGAAGGTTGGCTCCCTCTACCATGCTAGAAAACTACTTACGCCTGACAGTATCCTATACCTCTATAAGGCAACCATTCGCCCATGTATGGAGTACTGTTGTCACATCTGGGCTGGTGCATCTGCTTCTTGTCTCTCGCTCCTGGACAGGGTTCAAAAGAGAGTCGCCAACCTGATAGGTCCTGAACTGTCATCTAGGCTTCAGTCTCTGTCCCATCGACGAGATGTTGCATCCCTCTGCCTGTTCTACAAATACTTCAATGGTGAATGCTCTGACGAACTGCAAACACTTGTACCTCCCCGACGTAACTACCCCCGACAAACCCGACAAGCTACTAAGTCTCATCCCTTTACAGTAGAGATCCCTAGGTGCAAGAAAGACTTTTACTCCAATAGTTTCTTCCCCAGAACTGCGGGTCTTTGGAACTCCCTTCCGGGATTCTGCTTTCCCAACTGCAACGATATGCAGAAGTTCAAGTGTAATGTCAACAAACATCTTTCTACTCATCTCCCTTCATAATGACCCCGCTAATTAAGTCCCTGATAGTAGCCCCCTGCTTCAAAGTGGCGCTGTGCCTTGTTTGGGGTGAAAATTGAATAAAAAAAAAAAAAAAAAAAAAAAAAAAAAATAGAGACTAAGGTTGCCTTAGCTAATTTTTTACTGCTTAACTTTTAACTTAACTTTTAAACTTACTGAAATGAGTGACGTGCACGGACAATGACATTGATAACATTTGCTGAGATTATCAGTTTTCTACATTTTATTTTCACAAGGAAGTCACCACTAATCAAGGCCCGAAGGTTACTCGAGGATAAGGGTAGTGTAGTAAATCATTAATGGTATAAGTTGATTAAAATCTGATTGTTTAAGAGGACGATTCAACAAGAACTTGTTTACATTGGACTTGAAGGCTACGTTATTGTAGTCAGCTGGGAAGCAGACCAGCGAAACAGTGTTCCATAAGCTGACAGTTCTAGCAAAGATTCTTTGTTCATGGAATCTGGCAGTGTCTCATTTGAAAACCTTTGTTTCTCTCAACTCGAAAAACGTGACATCATTCATCATTCGTCATCATTCGATTCTTGTTTTGTCTACCATTTGACCTGTTTCCCCCTTGCCTCAACTTTACGTCATCCATATTTTATTCAACCCTGGGAATGATTCTCTTTTACAGATCTGGGTTATCATGCACTCAGTGTGAACCTTGTCAAAGACGTAGGGTTCCTGATATGTAACATTTATGCAGAATTTCAAATGAATAAATTTAATGAATTCAGAAATAATTATCATGGAGGTAAATTCTCTGCTTTTTTTTTTTTTAAAGAATTACCCCTTTTTTAATCTGAAAGAGGATTTATGCTTCAATCCTTAGAAGTGTAAAAAAAAAAAAAAAAAAGAATTGGGGGGGGGGGAACATACTCAACCAATACGAACTCGACCAGTGATGCCAATATGAATTTGAACCATAACTTCAACATGGAATTGACCAGTTACATGAATACTAGAACTTAAACGATAATGTTGACACAGACTAAGGTCGACCTATGAAGTCATTGATAAATGACTTGAGTGTCGTCCTTAACTCCCTCCTGGATGAGTGCATGCTCATACTTGAAGGGGTATTTAATGAGAGCACGTATAAATAATTTTCGGGTGATTCTGCACATGCCCATCACAAGAATCTCCCATGAATCAGTTTTTTTGTCAAAATCTGTGGGTTTTTTTGTTTTTTTTTTACAAGGTGGTCACTACTTATCAAGGCCCGGAAGCCACTCAGGGATAAGGGTTATTGCAAGTACAGTACATTAGTGTGAAGATTTAGTGAAGTGTTTACTTAAGGGAGCGGTTCATTAGGAATTTGTTTATGTTGGACTTGAAGACATCCAGGTTGTAGTTAGGTGGGAAGCAGGCAGACGGAACAGAGTTCCATAGGCGTGCAGTTCTAAGCAAGAAGCTTTGTTCATGGAATCTACGTTTTGATTTTTTTTTATTTACATAAAAAAAGATGATTTTTACCAAATTACTAGAGCTTTACCTCTTTATATTCACCTAACTATTTGGCTACATTTTATTTCTCTTTCTACCTCTTTCTTTTTTATAATTCTTTTTCCCTCTCTCTTCTCTCCTTCGTTTTGCTTTGCCTTCCTTTTCACTCTTTATAACAGCTCCCACTAAAAGATTCAAGTGTTAATTTTGACACGAAGGTTAAAATTTTTGAATAATTCATGATGGGGTAGGGGGGTTAAATGACTTTTGTTTTATTAAAGAATGACTTCCTGTCTCCTTTCCCTTACATGCATATTCAGCGTCTTTCTTTTTGGATGTTTTAGTTGTTTTTTGCCTTGCCCTCTTCGCATGCAAGGGATATGGCTCTTCAGGTTGTAAAATTCATCTAAATTTCAGTATTAGTCACACAGAGCATTTAAAAAAAAAATTCATGAGTAGAGCTAATACTTAAAACAGTTACAGTATTTTCTGGTCTGAAACCTTATTCTGCACTTAACAAATGAGTTAAGATTTAAGTATACATATTTGAAGTAAGCCAAACAAAGGAGTAGCCAATAAAAGATTTGAATATAAAATGGTATTTCCTTTGTTCTGTGCATGTTTAACGAGTGTTCACCAGTGAAAAGCTATGAATATTTTATATTCTCACTTTTATGATGTTCTGTAAATTCTCAGTTTTATAGTGTTCCTTTTGCATATGAAGAAAAAAAAAAAAATTAAAAAAAAAAAAAAAAAAAAAAAACTATTTTCCCAACATTTTAAGTGCAGTAAAAGAAAACTATTTTTAAACAATTAGTGCTAGGGAGCATAGATCATTCTTTTATTTTTTACAAGTGGGACTAACCCATAAAACAGTGATAGTATTTTCTGGTACCAAACTTTATTCTGTACTTTAATGAGTTCAGATATATGTATGAATATTTGAGGTGGCCTATTCTACCATACTTGTTCAAACAATAGGGAGGGTGGCCATTTTACATATTATGTGAGATTTTTTTCTTTTAAAACTAATATAAGATTTATTTAGACCCACAAAAAGGCACAATAAATAAATAAATAAATAAATAAATTAACATCCATTTTAGTGAACAGAATAGAAAGTGGTTTACTTTCAGGAGTCTTCCGATGTTCGTTTCCCCAGATTTTGTTTTTTAGTTCTCACATTCTGTGAAATATGTTTTTAACAAAGGGGAAACAATTGCTGCTTTCTAAATCAGTTATTGCTTTAAGTAGGTGGTATGTGGAGATTGTGAATCTTCTCATTATATTCATCATCATTCTCTGTCGATCGACTCAATTCATTAACCCTTATCCTTGATAATTGATGATTCATTTATATACAACACCAAAATAGTCAGGCAGTTTCTTCATCAACTCTAGGCACACTGAAGATTTTTGAATAAATGCATTTTAGTTATTTCCTGAAAGAGTTGTGTCCCTTTCCATCAACAGATAATATGGCAGAAAAAGTATCTAAAAGAAATGAAACAGAAAAACAACAATTCAATAAAAAGTGGATAAACAAAATTTCCAAAATTTAATTTTAAAAATATATTTGTCTTTTACTGTTGCTTAGATGTAATTCAACTATAATATATTCATGCATAACTAGCAGGACCTGTGGAAATTCCACAGGGGACTTTTTCATATGTAATATATTAATGTTGGCATTCTGTAGATGTTCAGGGTAAATGGAGATGCTCTGATATTATTGTAGCTTTTTTGTTAAAACTGCAAAAGTATTTATCTAAGCTAGCACAAACGCCCAGCAAAGCCCGGTCGTAAAGTACGCTTAAATATGATATTTTAATTCTTGCAGATTTCGTACATATTATTATAGAGTTAATGTTCTATCGATTTTTATATATTATAAAGTTGCGATTTCAAAAATAAAATAAATATATCCATATGACCTGGGTGCATTAGCTTGAATCAAAACCGAAATAAAAACTTATGAAAAAAAAATATATATATATATATATATATATATATATATATATATAACTTGAATTACTTCAGCCATAATTAAAACTAAAAAAACAAAACTTATGAAGAATTCTTGATAAAATTATTTATAAAAAAAATAGATTACTGGAGTGGCATCAGTTATAATTGAAACCGAAACCAAAACTTATGAAGAATTCTTGATAAAATTATTTACAAAAAAAAAAAAAAATAGATGATTTAAGTGCCATCAGCTATAATCGAAACCGAAACCAAAACTTATGAAGAATTCTTGATAAAATTATTTACAAAAAAAAAAAAAAAATAGATGATTTAAGTGCCATCAGCTATAATCGAAACCAAAACCAAAACTTATGAAGAATTCTTGGTAAAATTATTTATGACTAGAAATGGAAATACATAACAATTAAACGACCTGGATGTTAGCGTGACACAGAAAATAACACATACACTATCATATTAATATATAGATCCTTATGTCCTTATGCTCAAAATTAGCATTATTTGTTATAGGATGTTTCGGGCTCCAAAGGAGTGTTAAAAGCTTTTGAAGAAATAGTATGCTACACTTCTAAAATCACAATTGAAAATTGTATTTTATTTTGATTTTAGGCAGAATCGGAAATAATCTCAGAGAAAATTAAGTTGAGGAAAAATGACCTCCCCCCACCCCCAAATATTTTTGAGCGAGGAACAATTCTTGAAATAAAAGAAATGTATTTGTCCAAAAAAAAAAAAAAAATGGCAGCATAAATCCAGTCAAAGAAACTTTTCTAGGTAAAAAATTAATTCAGTTAGGATCAACAGAGTACAAGGGTCCTCTTGTGTCAAGATGTAGAACTGCCACTGAAGAACTCAAAGAGATTCAGTATATTTTATGAATTGGTTATAGCATCTGATTAGTTCATTTTTTATCACCGCCTAGTTATAAATATAATCATCCAAATATTTGTGATCATATTCTCTTAATATACCAAAAATATTGTAACACTAACAATATCTGTTCTCCTAGCTCAACCAGAAATCTACTCGTTAGTATAAAATCATGGAGTTGGTTGAGGTGAGAGCGTCAACAAAACAAGGTTAATGAATAAGCACTTGGAAATTAAAGGAATGAATCCACAAACTTGAGAGAAAAGTGGACAATAAAAATTGAATGAATTCTGTTTTAGAATTATAAAAACGGAAAGAAAGCAAATTGCTAAAGATATGTCCAACGTTGTCACTAGAGAGAGGAGGCAAGCCAGGGAATGGTAGGTAGTCATGATTAGTAGTTGAAAAGGCGAATAGAAATGCTAGATGATATATGAGTGTGTGAACAGGTTTGTATAACACCACACACTGAGAGAAGTAGAAGTTAGAAATAGAGAAAGAATGAATCAGGGATGCCAGGCAGCACTGGATTATCATATTGGATGCCGGCCTCAATATGACGAACCACATTTTATGGTAAAGCGACCCTCTTCCGATTGCCCTAGGGAATTTATGCTGGTTGACACGAGACTGAGGTTTGGTATTGAGTCGCTGAATTGCTAAATAAGTCCTCTGTTGCATAACAACACCAGCAAAGTTTGGACTAGAATTACCAAAATCCTTAGATTAACTTGGAGAACCTATCAAAAAAAAAAAAAAAAACAGTGAAGAATTAATTCCAAAATACAAATTTGACGTTATTCATGTACAGCTGAGTTCTTTTCCCAACAATACATATATATGCCTATTTTTTTTTTTCTACTAAAATAATAGAATTGCTTTTATTTTGTAGTTATATGAAATTTGTGTCCATTCCCTAGTTTGATGTCAAACTCTGTTAACTATATCAGACATGCACTTTTGATTGTAATCACAACGTGGTAGTGAGGGGAGAGGGTTGAGATCGACCAGTGAAGATGCTTTTCATCAACAGAGAAATAACATTCCACTCAGCATTATGATGCCTTCAGACACGATGATGGTTAGGTCCTATCATAGAAACACTTAGGTGCGCAAAGCAAAGTTTTATATTTACTCCCTGGCGTAATGCTCAGATGTAAAACAAAGAAAGATGTACAAAGTATGCAAAAATTATATTTTCATATGCGTATGCACATCAAATAAAGATGTTTTTATTTATTTTCTATAGGGAAGTAAATTCTTGAAGTTGGACAATTTGAATTAACTTCATAATAGGATCCTGAAATATTTATCTCATGGCAGGATGATGTTACTCAAGTGTCTGAAAGTGAGATTTGAAAAGCCAGTGCTCGAGAGAAAAAGCACTCTGACATGCAATAATGCCTGGTTAACCCTGTCAAATTACCTCAGTAGGAACGTTTTAGGCAATTAGCAATAAACTAACCCCCTTCTAAAAGGGAGAAGACAAAGTCTGGGAGGGTGGACCGCCTAGAACTACACAAGACCAGAAATATACCTCAGCCGACAATGAACAAGCCATCTCAACAATGGCCTAGACCAGGGGTCACCAAACTACGGCCTGCATGGCAGATGTGGCCTGCCAAAGTCTTTAATCCAGCCTATGGAGCTCTTATAGAAAACATAAAAATATTCAGGAAATATTTTAAAAATGGAAATGCATAAAAATAGTGTTATGGTTTTTCTTTTTGTTCCGAAAATAATTTTAAAAAATGAGGTTTTGGAAAACCAGTTTTACTAAAAAGCAAAGCTAATGAGCAAAAGAGTATAAAACATGTTCATGTAATTTTTATTTTATTTTAGCTCTAAAAAGTCAGCAATATGGCCCCCTGTTCGAAAAGTTTGGAGACCCCTGGCCTAGACTCAGTGGATGGGACATAGTTATAGGGGAGGGAGTAATCTTGAATCCCTCTTATCATAATGGTGTGTGCAGTAAATGTCTCTACCAATACAGACGATTTATGTTACCATTTTGTCTGGGATCTTCATAACATCATGATGTGACAAATATTAAAATTTCGGTCAAGGGAAAATGCCAGACCCTGAAACAAAAAATTAGAAGAAGAAAAAAAAATAAAAATAAAAAAACTGAAAAAAATAAAAAAATAAAAAGAAACTGAAAAAAAAGTATTTAAAGTATATCTAAATTTTTTAGGAATAAAATTATTGTACTGTAAAATTCACTTAAAAATTCCTCTCTCAAGGAAAGGAGATGAAATCAACTGTATTCATCGTCGCCGACTTTTAATTTATTAAAATTTAAATAAAAGATACTAATTAGCTCTAAATCCTTATGTTGTAATGAACTATATGATTCTTGATATGAGATCATTGTAATAATTCTGCTTAATATGCAGTCAGATTGCACTAGGATGAAGGCACAATACAAACCTCTGGACAGATGAGAAGCCTTCAATGAATGAGTAACCCTTAATGAATGCATAACCTTGAACATCCTTCGGCTAACATCCACATTTGTCGTGACTTCAATGTCCACAATGTGGAATGGCTGACCCACTCGAACAAGACAGATAATGAGGGGAGGTTCTGTCATGATTTTGCCATTGCCTATGACCTCACCCAGATTGTTCACAAACCCACCTGTGTGCCCGATACTTTCGGTCAATACGCTAGCCTTCTAGACTTTTTTCTCACAACTTCCACTGAGCTATTTTCATGTTCTGTTCTATCTCCTCTGGGATCTTCCGACCACTCAGTTAAGATAAAAATGAAATGCAATGTCTTCAGATGTACCTCTCCACCATACTGTATATCGATACTCTACGGCTGACTGGGATAGCTTCCGTACATTTATATCTGATCTACCCCTGCATTCCATGTTTAAAAAGGATGTGTCCTCCATAGTATCAGACCAGATCGAATGGTTAATTGTAGGCATAAACCGATTCATTCCATCCAAAAAATTCCAACAAAAACCTAACAGCAAGCCACGGTTCTCCCCTGAATGTGCTCTGCTACAGAAATCACTTTTTCCATAGCTACCAATGTAAGAGATGTACTGAGACTAAAGCTGCTTTCAGTACTGCCAGCAGCCACTGTAAAAGAGTAATAAAAAATGCAAGAGAGCTATATGCTCAGTCCGTTAAATCCAAAGTAGCTGAGCAGCGGCTTGGTTCCCACCAGTTCTGGCAAATAGCAAACAGGATCCTGAACAGAAGCGTGCATTCTATCCCAACCATCATCAATGGACCTGAGGTCATCTCGTCAGCATCAGACAAGGCTAAACTATTTGCCAAGAACTTTGCAGCTAATTCTACACTTTGCGACGAAGGCCATCAAGGTATTTCCTCCTATAACAGACAACATGCTCTGCAACATACAAATATCTGTGCGTGAGGTCGCCAAGCTAATCAAGAACCTTGATTCTAGTAAAGCAACTGGCCCTGACGGCATTCCAATTATAATGCTGAAAAACCTTCAACCAAAACTTGCCCCCATACTTACAAAACTGTTTAAGCATTGCCTTAAGGAGAAGTGCTTCCCAACACCCTGGAAAACCTCATCAGTATGCCCTGTATTTAAGAATCCAGGTGATAAGTCGTCTCCCTTTCAATACAGACCAATAAGTCTTCTGTGTGTCATGAGTAAGTTGCTGGAATCCATATTAAATAGAGAAGTAGTCAACCACGTCAGCAGAAATAACTTTCTTAGTGACATGCAATATGGTTTCTATTCTGCCAGATCTACAGCAGATGTGCTAACGGTTATATCTCATAGGATTAGTGAATCTCTTGACAAAGGCTTCCTCTCTAGGGCAATTTCTCTTGACATATCAAAAGCCTTCAATAAGGTATGGCATAAGGGCCTACTTCACAAGATTTCCAGCTACGGTATAACTAGAAATTTTTTCTCAATCATTAAATCATTTCTCTCTGATAGGCTCATAAGAGTAGTGGTTGATGGGCAGAAATCATAGGCCCTCAGTATTAATACTGGAATCCCTCAGGGGTCCATCCTGGGCCCAACTCTCTTCCTGATCTACATCAATGATCTCCCAAAACACATACTTAAATCATTCGTTGACATCTATGCTGATGACATGACCATCTATGGCAACACATCAAAGGCTGTAAATGACAAAGTTCTCTCTGATTCTCTCTCCTTTGATCTCGAGCACGTAGTATAGTGGGAAAAGAGGTGGCTAGTTACTTTTAATGCATCAAAAACCAAGCTCCTATCTTTACATCATCAACGCTCTGATTCCCATCCGGCATCAATTGATATGGATGGCTCTCGTCTAGGAGAAGCCCCATGTTTTGATGAGCTTCTGGGCTTGACCTTTACTCCTGACCTGAAATGGAACACGTACATCAAATCTGTTGCCAAGGTCGCTGAAAAAATGGTAGGATCCTTCTACCACTCCAGAAGATATCTCACTGTTGATGCAATTCTCTATCTATATAAAAGCCAAGTACGTCCAAGGATGGAGTACTGCTGCCACATCTGGGCAGGAGCTGCTAGATTACAAAATAGATTTCGTGGCTTAGTAGGGGATGCCCTTTTCTCTTCCCTGCATCTTCTCTCCGACAAGAGAGATGTTGTGAGCCTGTCTTTGTTTTATTGTTACTTCCATGGCAAGTGCTCATCTGAACTCCAATTTCTGGTCCCCTCTCGCCAGTCTTTCATGAAAAACACCCGTCTAGCTGAAACCACTGTCAAAAATTTTCCCCACTCTTTATCTGTGCCAAAACCAAAACGTAGATTCCATGAACAAAGCTTCTTTCTTAGAAGTGCACGCCTGTGGAACTCTGTTCCGTTTGCCTGTTTCCCACCTGACTACAACGTGGATGTCTTCAAGTCTAACATAAACAAATTCCTGATGAAGCGCCCCCTTAAGTAAGACACTTTATCAAATCTCAACACTATCGTACTGTACATGCAATAACCCTTATCCTGAGTGGCTTCAAAACAAAAAACAAAAAAAACATGTAACCTTCACAAAACACGTAACCTTTATTGAATATATAATCTTCAATAGACATGTAACCTTTACTAAATATGCAACGTACCTTGCTGTTCCCAGCTCAATGGCCTCACATTTTTTAGCGTTCACCTTATATCGATCACTGGGATCAACTGATTCCTTCAATAGTCGCATTGACATTTGCATGCAAGGTCAAAACATTTGCATGGACATGCGGTGCAACTACTTGCTAAGTTGCACCTGGCAACAGTATGCACGCACAACTTGCTGGTAATTTTATACCTGCTTTCGTGTACTCTCTGCAGAACATCCACAGATTTTAAAGTCACATTAAGTTTATTTTTTATCATCACCATTATATTTTAATGTCTGTTTTACATGCTGACATATGTTGGACAACTTTTACAAATCGATTTCCAAACTAACCTATCTCTGACCAAGTCTTTATCTATCCCTCTTTCTCTCAAATCCATTATGACAATTCCTTTCATATTTTCCTTAGGCTTTCCCTACCCACTGACCCTGCTACTTCAACTGTTCTATATCTACTAATCTAAACACTGTCATCTTGTGACCAAACTAACAAAATCTCCTGCACGTATCTCTCTACACTGTCCAGATTTAAGATTGACTTTTAGACTCACATTACACATCCATTATAATCATCCTCGTATCACTTCTCTCTATGTAAGACATATCCTTAACCTTTTCTAGACAGGTTTCACTTCCGTAGATCATCACATTGCACATTTTGCACATTTTTTATGAGATGAAATATTGTTTATCAATTTATTTTTTTTAATTCTAATTGTTTTATCCTCTATATGAAAATTTTATAACAGAAAAAAAAAAGTCAAATGAAATGAACATATAAACCAAACCAACTGATAAAAACGGACAAAAACTGACAAACAAAACTATCAGATAACAAAGGAGCAATCGTGCACAGTTAACAGTCGAAAAATCAATGTATAACAAAATAAATAACTTTTATCAAACGCAAAGACATTTAATTGTCTACTGATCTGTATAGTTTAAAGTTCTGAAAGTTTGTTTTTTTTTAATTTCAGTACTTGTTTTTGATCCTTATATGGATTTAAAAAACGTTTGGGCATGAGAACACAAAAGCTTTGGGATACTGCAGCTTATTCTGAAAAAATAAATAAAACAAAACAAAAAAGGAAACAAATAAAACTTTTAACTAAAACAGTTTTAATAAATTAAAAATATAGATTGATAGAAAATCAGTGAAAGCCATTTATTATATATATATATATATATATATATATATATATATATACATACATATATATATATACATACATATATATATATATATACATACATATATATATACATACATACATATATATATATACATATATATATATATACATACATACATATATATATATATATACATATACATACATATATATATATACATATATATATATACATATACATACATATATATATACATACATATATATATACATACATATATATATATACATATATATATATATATACATACATATATATATATACATACATATATATACATACATATATATATATATATACATACATATATATACATACATATATATATATATACATACATATATATATACATACATATATATATATACATACATATATATATATATACATACATATATATATACATATATATATATAGATATATACATACATATATATATATACATACAATAATATATATATATACCTACATATATACATATATATATATACCTACATACATATATATATACATACATATATACATACATATATATACCTACATACATATATACATACATATATACATACATATATATACCTACATACATATATACATACATATATACATATATATATATATATATATATATATATATATATATATATATATATATATTACATAGAAAATGCGAGCATGAAAAGTAATATGGTTAAATTTTAAACATGGAAAAGTAAAAGCACTAGTTGTTAAAACTGGAAAAGAAAAAGACAATATTGCAGCATTAAAATTTTTTTTAATTCAATTCAACATTATATAATCAATTCTTAATTAATACTGCAATATTTTAAGTTATAAATTTATTATATTAATCCATGATTTTTCTAGGCTTTGCTTTAAAAAATATTTCCTCTCTCTGTTTCACTTGTTACCTGTGAATTATTAGTGACAGTACAGCAGAGTGACAGATCAAGACAGCAGTGAATTAATAGTGACATTTTTTTTATATTCTATCACATCATCATCTCCACCATTCCCAGCTGATTTGAGGTAGCGTAACAGATTTGGTTGCTATGGTAACCAACAGCTAATAAAAAAAAAACGTTTCTCTGTTCCTTACAGAGTCTGAGAATTTTTTAATACAGTGATTTTATTATAACTTTTGTTTTACTGAACGAAAATTGAACTTTTTTTTTTCAAAATATAGCCGAGAAGGTGACTTATGAACTGTAAAAATTGTTTGAAATTTTTTCCACTCAAGAACACCCTTTTATAAGGTTTCACAATGTAAGACTGTTTGATGCATTTTTAACCTCCAAATTAGCCGGTAGCAGACTACATTGTCCGGAAGTTCACAGTTTAATATGTCTGTCAAAAATGCATTTTTAACAATGTTAGCCTCGATACCTCTTATACCCCTTATTGTTACAGGAAATTTAACTATTTTAATAGTTCTTACATCCACTCCATTTCCAAAACAAAATATTATGTTAGACATACCAATTTCCACCACCGCTTATCTCATTTAATGTATCAAAGAATATATTAAACCAAATTTCTACAATAAAAGTTTGTGAGCAAGCAAAGTCCAACACTGCCATACCCAATGTCTCTTTCATAAGATTGGACATTTTTATATCTGAATAAGAATTAGATATCTGGTAGAGATGTAATTTTTGATACAGAAATTAATATTGTACCAAAAATTCATTTATATTAAACTCCGGTTGCTTTTTTGTATCATAACGTATAATATTAATAAAATTCCTTAAATGACATGTATGCCATCATATTTTCGTCCAGCAAGTAATTTTGTCCAATTCGTCAATAATTATATTCTCTTTATTTGTTCCACCGATATTCATCATTGTCAACTGTTGAACACATTCTCTTATATTTTGTGGTAGTAATAAAAATACAGCAGGGCTCTGATTCTCCCTATATAAGTCTGTAAATACAGACAATACGCCTATATCTTGCTTCCATTCAGCATATGCTTCTTCATTTATCAAAACAGGCGGATGTTTTGTGAAGGAAGCCATTCTTCTTTTAAATGTGTTTCAGCGTTTGCTGAACAAGATAATTTCTTATCACACAAAAGAAGACACTTTCTGCTACTCGTGTTGATTTACTCTTATTACAGATACCTGGTCTAAATTAAACCGCCATCTTTCCAAAGGAAGCTACAACAACAACAAGCAAATCACTCTAAACAAAATTCTTTTGAGCTATAGACAAGAGGAGACAACTCAACAGTCTTAACTCAGATTAACAGCCAGAACTAGTGTCAATCAGAGAATTGGTCATCAACCAAAAGAAACATTAAAGAAAAACAGACAAGCAAGGTATTAACAACCCAAACAAATATTCTTGATTTAAAAAAAAAAAGAATATATATGCCCATGTTCCAACTTCGACTTGCTAAAGTGGCAATTGTGTTAAGGTTTTTGAATGACCGGTGCAAACAGTGTTTTTTCTCCTCGTAGTGTAGAAAAGCAATTCTTTAGGCAAAGGCAACTTCAACTTAAAAACCTAAAGCAATAATTTTGTTATTTATCTTAAGGCAAGGTAACTCGGTGTTGCCCAGCCAAGTTCTGTCAGTAAGCAATTTCATTGGCTGCATACTCACAGTAAACCACCTCCGGACTGAACTCTCTCCTACCAATCATTTACTTCCCTTGCTCAGTGGTTTGGTTGTAACCCAAGCCGTACTCTGTCCTAGACGTATCTTCATATATTCTCATTGTGTTCTCGACCTAGATCGCTTTTGCACAGACTAACCTCAGGTTTCATCCATCAAATTATGACAGCAACGTGTAGGAGTTGACCCCTGACTTTTCCCTTGTCCGTTGCAACTGTGAAACAATGCAGGCTTATCTCAAGAAATCCAAAATTATATTTTCGTCGACATGACTGTTATTCTGAGAAATACAAAACAGTAGTTTGGTGCTAAAAAAAGAATCTGATACTATTTCTCATCGTGATCCACTTGGATCACCAAATATATATACTAGTATACCAATATATACTAGTATACCAATATATACTAGTAAACCAATATATACTAGTATACCAATATATACTAGTATACCAATCCTGCAAAAATTACTTTTGGCAGTCTTGTAATACTCACTTTTGTTCTTTAATCTTCACGTTCCATGAGTGATGCTACTGATAAAGGGAGAAGAATTACTGTTTTCTTGGTCTGAATTGATCCATCTAATAGTTATCGTTAGATAGTTTTTTAACCTTGAAGTGATATATTTTTTGTTTTGTTAGCTTCTTGCATCGTGGCTTCATGCCTTGTCTGGAGCGATTTTAGTAAAAAGATTCTCTGTGGGATCCATTCACTTTGTTACTGATGTGATAAAAAGTGAGTCATTGTTTCATGACGTCATCAAAATTTGTGACGTCATCCAGATAAATACGGAAGTCAAATTTATCTATGACATGTGTGTACATTAAAAAAAAACATTTACTTTTACTATGTGACGCCTGTATGTTGAAAAAAAAATTTCTTGTGACAAAATGAAATTTTCCACACGTCATAGAATAGACGTCATCAATATTTCCACGTCATAGAATAGATGTCAGCAATATTTTCAGAATGTCTGAAAAAGAAAGTAGATATACAAACAACTGACAATGACGTCACAAAAAAAGCAGCCACACCATTGAAAATAACTGCTTGCCATAGACGATCCTCATAGAATTACAATCTTATTTGACATGCAATAACTAGGGCTATGACAACAGAATATTCTTATCATTGTTTTGACTCTCGAGTATATATCCGACACTGTTAAACATGGTTAATCAACCGAAAACCACATCACTCTATATAAAAGCATATAAAATATTTTAATGGATACATACTCGAAAGTCAAAACAATGAAAAGAATATGTTGTTGTCCTAGCCCTAGTAATAGCTAAACTTAGATACTGTTAAAGCTGAAACAATAAACATCAATTCAATAGATAGAATACAGTCTGAGTAATGGTGAGTATTTGAATGACGACTAGACAATGTGTTTTCAGTTTCTCTGTACATGGATTTGTTAGGACAACTTGACATGAGAATGCTTTCACCCTACAAATAAACTTTGACCAAATATTCAAAATAATATGATATTCGAAACACAAATGAAATCCATTCGAAATGGTTACACAAAGGCTTATACACTTTCTCCTATTGATGCTATTTCAAGTAACAATACTTAGTTTGATACACCACCAGACCAGATGAATTTATGTCATGGAATCTGGCAGGAAAAAAAAACCCACAAGAAGGATAAACTATAACATAGCATAGAAAAATTAGTATTATTCATTGTTTGTCTGAGAAGTCTTAGGTTGTTGCAGAAGTTCCCGCCATTTTTTTTTTAAAGAAAATCAAAGAATTTTAACGGCAAAAGTAAGATCGTGTGGGACCCAAGTTCAAAGTTTTTGTGTGAATCTCATCAACTGACACTGGCGTGAAATTATCGCATAATCATCTTTTCACCTAATTCTTTACATATCTGATGGCCATCATCCTTCAAAAGAACCCTGACTCGATCTTCATCTATCTTGATTGGTTTTATGAAATAAGGAGCATCACTGAGATTAAAATTATCGTGTTTGGATCCAGTAAACCAATCTCGAACAGTTCTCTCAGCTATAGCATTTTCTCTATATACGGCACAAATATCCTTGATCACTTCACTCGCTTTTTGACATCGATTAAAGGCAAAAAGGA
The DNA here is from genome assembly GCF_053919585.1 of Euprymna scolopes. Lineage (NCBI taxonomy): Eukaryota > Metazoa > Mollusca > Cephalopoda > Sepiida > Sepiolidae > Euprymna > Euprymna scolopes. Next base: position 47,839,779 of record NC_136488.1, read on the forward strand.
GGAATTGAAAATGTGATTTTTTTTTTTTTATCTACTTGACAATCCATTTGAAGGTTCTGAAAAACGAGAAAAAAATTATATGAGCAAAAACGATGACCATTGTTTTGTAGAACAGAATAAGTGCTTTCTAATGATATATAACACTTTGCAAATATCAAAACATGTTTTAGAACAAAAATTTTTTATGAAATGGCGGGAACTTATGCAACAACCTGATAGAGGAGAATGTTAAATGAACATTTAGATATCTATGTACCTTGTAAAGAAATCAAGGAAGGAGTTCCCTTGATTTCTGAGAGAAAACTGAAGGCTTAGATCATCATCATATCATATGAATCTGAAGATTATACTGTTGGCATTGGTTTCTCCGATATTTTTGTAGTCAGAATTATTTCTAAAAAGATATCAGATGCTTGCAGGAGGGATCACATGAAAGTAGTCAACATCCTAAGTGAAAGTAATTTTGTGGAAGGAACTGGGATCCCCAGGTTGTCAGTCTGTGTTATTAACCACTAAACCACCATTACCTTCCGAAAGATAAGATGACAAAAATTAATTCTATAAAATTGCAATCATATGAATAAAAACAAAACGCAACATAATGTACAGAAAACAAAATATTATAAACTAGCAGGCCTCCCGACGTTGCCCGGTTGTAAAATATGCATAAATATAATATTTTAATGAATGCAGACTTCTTATTTATTATAAACAGAAATACCATAGGTATTAAACGTAACATTAAATTCCTTTAAAAAAAAATGAAGTAAAAAAAATGGGGAAAAAATTAGACATGTGTATGTGAGTATTATTTTTTTTCTAAACAGTTCACTTCTTGTAAGTAAAAAAAATACTCAAGCTGAGATTGAAACTAAAACCTAAAGCCAGTGAGTCAAGTATGGTAACCATTAGACCAGCTTGCCACGTTCTTTAAAAAGAGTTTTCAAACCTTGTGAGACAGTTGACAAACAGATAAAAATCTGATGATTCACAAGTACCAATTTTTCGATTATGACCCATTAGCACCCGTTTTTTTCCAGAAGAAAACCGATTAAAAAGTTTTCCACATGTCTGATACCCTATATACCAAAGTTCAAGTTTGTAGATAAAAATTCGTTGAGTATATAGGTTGAGAAGTGTCGTTACACACACATACATTCTCACATTTATAAATATATAGATGATAAAATGCGTTATAGTAGGAAAATAGTCCCCTTGTCTATTCCAGCAATGGTAAATAAATCCAAATGATAAATGGAAATTAATCAAGGTATTCCTACATTATAACTCATAACCATTTGCCTTATTCTTATGAAATCATCATATAAACAAAATATGCGTAAATGTACAAAAATCTTAATGCATATACTTAATACTTATAGTTATATGCATACACTAGATAGCTAATAGACATTTTGAAGCAAGATTTATCTTACCTTATTAACAGAAAGGGAAATTCAAAATGGAGAATGTGCTAAAATTAACTTAATGGCAGACAAGTAATTCCACCTCATTACATAATAATTTCTTTAGTTGTAAAATTATTGAACAAATCATTTTATACTGTTAATCCTCATAGAATCGTTTTCATCCATTTATTTCTACATATTTGTATTTCACCAATAACATATCTCCACAATAGGGATAGAGTATGGCAATGGTTCCTAGGTGCAATGACTTATATGGTTTTAATTGATGAATGGTTGCGAACTTATGGTCAGCTAGAACATCATATGAGAAATAGATAGTTAATTGCTTAGCTTAAACATATAATGTAAAAGAAATTTGAAATTAAAGGTGGCTGCTGGCAAAATTTTCTTCAAGTTAGATTTAATGTAAGAACATGATAAATAATGCTGCTAACCCAAATTGGTTCCCTCTTTTGGGATGTTCCTGCCAGAATCAACTGTTGATTAAAGAAATAAAGTATCATTAGTTTAGATTAAAATGTATAGTTCATGAAAATATGAGAAAAAGATCACAAGAACATATTCACTTCTGACCCTTGACAGACAATATAACACAGGGCTTCATACTATTTGGATTATTTGGACTACTGATCTCACAATGTTTCAGTTGATGTAACCTTTGACCTTCTTCAGATATCTCTTATCAAACTCAGAAATCTGAACGAAATTTCGAATGGAACAATTTGTTTAATCCATAAGGGTAGCAATCCCTTGTCCCATCAACAATGAACGGCTAGAAGTCCTAAGTAATTTGCAGTTGTATTTTTAATGTTACCCACACTGAGGATTGAACCTTCAGCCTCCAGAAGAGTGTAACTTACAACTGAATTTTTAATAACGGTAATAAAACTAACTATAAAGCTAAATAATCCAGTATAGGCAAAAAGAAACATTACCAAAGGTATTAATATAGATTTTGGATGAAGGCTCATCTCATATTAATGGATTTTGGATGAAGGCTCATCTCCTGAGAGGAAAGTCATTAGCAAAATATTAAATCTGGTTTGATATAATTTTGCTATTCAGCACATACATAGAAAATATATTAAAGATTAAATCTTTTTAAGGCACATAGAGGAAAGAAAATAAACTTTGAAAAAAAAAAAAAAAAAAGGATTAGGTTCCAGATTGGTTGAACCTAATAACATCGTCCCATTCTATATATATATATATATATATATATATATATATATATATAGAGAGAGAGAGAGAGAGAGAGAGAGAGAGAAGGGGGGAGAGATAGGAAGAAGAGATATGGAGGAGGTATAGCGAGCAGAAAGAGATTAATTTTGTCTTTTTTTTTTTTATTTAACTTTGTCTTTGTAAACTTACTTTTTCCTAACTCAAACAATCTTACCCGAGCTCAATGGATGATTTAACATGTTACATATTTTTCTATTTCTTTAGAAATATTTTTGCACGAAAAAGAAAAAAAATCCTCTTCCTCCTTGGTTGTTTTTTGTTGACTTACAGTTTTTGCCCACAATTTATTGGGCTGTAAAGCAATTAAAATTAGTCTCAGCTACAGAGTTCTGATGCCCTCGGGTAATGCTTACTCCATTACATTAAAGCAGGGAGCTCAAAGCAAATGGTGCCCTTCTTATAAGTAAGCGCTTCGGTATGCAAGAAAGCGACAGACGACAGACGTCGACCTCCCCCACGCCCATACACCTTAGAATCGCACCTGTGTACTGTCTGGCCTTATAAGGAAGTCGCATAAAATGATGTGAGAATAGCATGAAAAATATGCCAACATATATATATATATATATATATATATATATATATATATATATATATATATATATATATATATATATATATATATATATATATATATATATATATATATATATATATATATATATATATATATATATATATATATATATATATATATATATATATATATATATATATATATATATATATATATATATATATATATATATATATATATATATATATATATATATATATATATATATATATATATATATATATATATATATATATATATATATATATATAAAAAGTTACTTGTCACACCTAATTACTTTCTAGTTTCATTTCTATAAATAGAAAACCTTTGATTACAAAAACAAAACAAAACAAAAACATTTAGAACTTTGAGTTTATTCCAATGTGATTCTGTGGAAAACAAGACAACTTTGGTGTCTATGTCATATTATGAAATATACTAGATGCACTCATGGCCTGTCAGGTCACAAGCACAATCAGTATTTATTTTATGAGGGTAAAAAGCAAAAAGTAAGGCCTTCTATTGTTGTTAACTAAAAAAGTTGAAGAGCTACGAAGAAGAATTAAAACAAACGACCTTTTCTGCTCCAGAATTTATTTTTCTACATAGTCACCACCATTCTCAATGCACTTTTGCCAGGAAATTCAATGTCGCATCTCTGCTGCTGATGCACGTCCATAACATGGGTTGCTTTCTTAGAGTCTCACACCGTCAATATCTGCAACGGAGAGATGAAAAAGTTATGAAAGCACAAGTTCAGTCATCAAAAAATTCATAAACAGTGAGATATCTTTTAAGATATTCTTTTTGCATAACTAAAAATTTTACTCACTGGGAATAGTCACACAAGTCATCATCAAAAATTTATCTTTGAACTTGTCGTGTTCTCTGGAGTGTGAGTGACAACAAGTCTCCCCAGATTTCCAGTACTCTCCACCTTTTTCGATAACCTTCGCAAATGAATTTGTATTATCGCAATAGCCACTTACCATTGGTTTCTCATTAGCAGTGACCATTGGTCTTCACTGGAATTTAGGTGGCAATAAGCTTCCTCAAGTCCCAGTCCTCTTTGCACTCATCTAACGTAGGTCTGGCTTGTGCTTTTTATTCTCAGTTTTTCCATCCTCCTTAACCCTCCTCACTTATTTGGTATGGTGCCAGTTTATGATGACATACACACACACACACAAAAAAAGAAGGGGAGCGGGAGACAGGGGCGCAGAGGGGTCTTAACTTAAGATTATACCGTTTCAGTTTTCATGATTCCATGTGATATTCCTTTGTGTTTTATATCTGTAGCAGTTTCCCTATGTCCACTTTGTGCCTGTAGCTTATGTGTGTTAGTTTTTGCATTCAAGGGTTTTCCTTAATATTTCAGCCGTTTTCCATTGTGTCTTCTCAGTCATCACACTCATTCCAATTTCCCCCATTCTTTTTTCAAAGTTTCTCAGTATTGTTCCTAGCCCTCCTACTATTAGTCGCGTTATCTTGACTTTCTTTATCTTCCAGATCTCTTTGACCTCTCTGGCCAGTTCCGTGTATTTGCTCCGCTTCTCCTTCCTCTTGATCTTCACTCTGTGGTCTGCTGGAATGGCAATGTCTACAATCTTGTTAACTATTATGATATCCAGTCTTCTTGCTTGGATGGGTATATCTGTTTGTACGTCCATCTCCCATAGGCTTATGCTTGAACCATTTTTCTGGATGTTCAAGATGCAGTTGCTTGAATATCCAAGTGTTTTTGTAAGTCTCCTCTTGTCATCCGTATGAATCGTCTGTGTAGCTGTTTTTAGTCCCATTTTTTTTCTTGTCTTATACTTTGCCTCCCCATTTTTCTGTCTTGTTCTTGCTGCAGTGATTAGCCTTTCCATGTTCTGCATTATATATTTTTCGAATTTTCTTTTTGTATCATTCATACAGTTTTCTATACTTACTAGTCCTCTTTCTTTTTCACTGTTAGCATCATCTTTGAGTGTAACGCAGTATGCATGATCATAAGTTTCCTGGTCTTCTTGTCAAAAGGCTTCAGTTCTTCTTTGGTCCAGCCTATGAATAGTACAGAGTATCTTACTAGTAATATTGCCCATATATGTATACCTTTTATCAGGTTCCTCTAATATAATTTATTATTACTCAGTAGGAGTTTCACACAGCTCATCAAAAATTTCTCTTTGAACACTTTGTTCTATAGAGTCTGAGTGACAATAAGTCACCCCAAATTTCCAGTACTCTCCACCTCTTTCAATAGCCTTTGCAAAAGAATTTGTATTATCGCAACAGTCATTTACCATTAATTTCTTATTGGCAATTACTATTTGTCATCATTCGAATTTGGGTGGCAAATGTCTTCCCAAGGTTTCAATCCTCTTTGCACTCATCCAGTGAAGGTCTGGTTAGTGCTTTCTCTCCTCAGTTTTGTTATCCTTCTTGACATGCTAGGACTAGTTGGTGTGGTGTCAATTGATGCCGACACTTTTTTTAGGGAGTAAGAGTAACTTACAATTATACAGTTTTAGTTTTCTTTCCATGTGGTGTTTCTTCATGTTTCACTTCTATAGCAGTTTCCATACATCCGGTTAGTGCCTGTAGTTCATGTGTCTCTACATTCAAGGATTTTCCTTAATATTTCAGCTGTTTTCATTATTGTTATCCGTTGTATCTTCTCAGCCATCCCTTTCATTCCAATCTCTCCCATTCTTTTTTTTTTCAAAATTTTTCAATGATCCTACTATTTATTGGTGTTATATGACTCTATCTTACTTATTCCTTTCAGCTTTCTGCTGAGTTCTGAGTATTTGCTTCACTTCTCTATTTCCTGCATATTCACCCTGTTGTCTGTGGAACAGTGAAATCTACAATCTGACAGGACTTTTCCTTCTTGTTAATTATCATATTCGGTCTTCTTGCTTGGATGGGTTTATCTGTTGTGTATCCATGTCCCATAGGATTTTATTATATCTGTTTTCAAGTATTGCTACCAGTTTGTGCTTGTACCATTAGACTAAGTGTTCAAGCTGCAGTTTTCTGCATAATTTCCAGTGTACTGCGTTGATCGTGTCTATTCTTGCATTATTATTGTCATTATTATTATTATTATATAGCATTATTATTATTATTATTATTATTATTATTGTTATTATTATTATATAGCAGTATTATTATTATTATTACTATTACATAGCAGTATTATTATTATTATTATTATTATTATTATTATTATATAGCAGTATTATTATTATTATTATTATTACTATTATATAGCAGTATTATTTTTATTATTACTATTATATAGCATTATTATTATTATTAATATTTTATAGCAGTATTATTATTATTAATATTATATAGCAGTATTATTATTATTATTATTATAGTATATAGAAAAGTTTTATTATTTTTCCATCTAATTTACAAACGTGTTTGTGGTGTGCATATTTTGCACACACACGCACACACACGCACGCACACACGCACACGCACACACACACACACACACACACACACACATGGCTTCTATTCAATTTTGAGAGATAATGGATACCTCCTGCAAATGTGCCTGTGCATATAATTGTAAGGCAAGGCTTGCGCAATTCCAACCACTCTTCTCCTAAGTCAGCACTGCTGCCTGATTCCAGTGGTAATGAAAAGTTCAGGATGACTGGAAACAATATCAAGAGTACATACGGTACCTGGTATTCCCAAATGGTCAGCAATTTTTAGCACTAATAAGGCTCAACATTCTTTCAGTGATAGAACGAGAATTGGTGTGTCAATGTGATTATGATTTACATTTTAGATAACAACATTGAAAAAGAGAGTCACTCTTTCCCTAAATGCTCACTGAGACAATAAGAAATATTAGAGAGTGGTTGGATCAATGTAGAGTGAGAGAAACATACAGATAGCTAAAAGAGAGATAGTGACTTGTTTAATTAATTTTTAATAAAGGCAAATTATAACATTTAAAACAAATCTTTTCAAACGTAACTCAATCCCAGAACTAATGTACAACTGAGCATGCATTTTTGAAAATAGCGTTAGAAAAACAAACGTTTATTAACTCACATATATTTATATAATTTATCCATAATAATAGAAATCAATTAAGCAAAATTCCATGAATTTCAACTTTTTCTTAAGACTCCTTAAATGTTAGACATTTTCTAGAATGAAAATCATGTAATGGATTTTGATAAAAATTGGAATAAAGATTCTAGATATAAGACTTAGTATAATTATATCTTGATCTTAATCTTTGTAAGAAGAAATAAAAGTGATGCAAAACTGTTCTGATTGAGGAATTAATTTTACCCGCCCTGGGACGGATATTTTCCTAGTTGACTATAATAACTAGGTATGTGCAAAATAAATGGCTGATCATCAAAATGTATAAATATTTTGACCCCTCCCTTCATTTAAAATTCACCAAACTTCAGGAAATCAACCAAATTTATTGAAGTTTTCAGTAGTTATTAATTAACGCTCACAAAATATAATGAACCTATTAGTTTTTTTTTTTTAATCAAAATGAAAACGTATTATTTTATATAAACAAAAATCACCATAATAATGTTACAGTTACATGAATTTATTTTTGCTTTTTTATGAAAATAAAGCATCATAGATGTTTTAAGGTACGGCATAATAACGTTGACACACCGGTTCTCGTAAGATCACCAAAGTTAAGCAACATTGAGCCTGGTCAGTACCAGATGGGTGACCAATTTGGGAATTCTAGGTGCTGTATGTAGGAGAATGTTGACACCTCTCTGCAAGAGTTGCAAAAACCTAACGTGGTCATCTCCCCTAATGGGGATATACATGTGACTGGAGACAACTTGTAAATTTTATACTCCCATAGAACTTCCTCCCTTGGAGGAAGCTTGTTAAACTCACATAAGTTTAGTGCCGTTTCCATCATAGATGTTAACAATTAAAAATTTAAAAATAATATATTTCAGGAACATTACGCAAAAGACTCCTAAACCCCGTGTTAATGAAATCAATATAACTTGAAGAAAAATAATTTCTCAAACTAACGGATGTTTATTCAATATTTTCAATCAAAAAATAATATAAATGCAGGAAATATTTCATGTGATTTTAATGATAAGAATTTCAAATGTAATATTATATTTTCCTTGTATGCATGAACGTGTAAACATCAGTGTAAGAAATTTTTTTATAGTCTTGCAAATAAAATAAAAGTGATAAAATTTAGGTCCAGGATCACTAAGAGAAAATAATTTTTAAAATATGTCATTACAATAGGGGGCAGGGGTACTCGTGTGTGTGTTGAAGGGTAGTAGATCAAAAAAGAAGGCTCGAATTAAAAAGCGAACAAAAACAAAATAAAGCAGCAAAAAGTTTTGGGAAGGAGGTAGGCTTGAACCTGAAGCCTTGAGAGGGTGGGGGAGTTAACGAAAACCTAAAACAGAAAAACGAACGTTAAAAAAATTGAAAAACACGTGAAAAATGGCTTAAATAACCCTGCTTCAATATTAAAATTTTAAAAATCGAAAAAAAAAGACATCTCACACCACGATTCGAACCCAAAACGTTTAGATAATGAGGCCGCGCTCTAAGCAACTGAGCTAAGACAACGTTGCCGAAATTGTGTGGCTTTTTCAAATATTTAAAGTAAATCAGGTTACGACGTCATATGACGTATGCATAGAAGCGAATTTGTCATGAGAGGAGGGTTTTTGCTGACCCCTCCCTGTAGAAAAGTGATGATTTCAAGGTGAAAAAAATTAACGTTTTTGGCCAATTTTTCGATATTTGTCGGGCGGAGGTTGGAAGTTTAAAATGACACTGATCTGGCGAAAATCCGTGACCCGTGTGGAAAGTTTTTGCGAGACATACAAACACACAAACACACATACATACATACACACATTTTCGCTTTTATATATATATATATATATAAAATATATTTTAGTCATCGACATACAGACCTGTTTCGTTGTTTCACAACTCATCAGTGCCGCTAGACTAACACCTCTCCCAAGCCGAGGATCGAACCTAGAACCGTCGTGATGACAGTCGGCAGTTCTACCCCCTGACTACGGAATCGGTGGCCGAAATTAAACTGTCGGAATGCGTATTTAAATAAACATCCGTCCGCTACTCGTAGAGGGCTCAAACGTTTTGTTTGTAAACAAATTGCGAGCTTCGCATTATTTCAGCTAAATTAAGTAGCGAGTAAGATAATTTACGAGAGTGCTCTACCAAAGAGGGGAGCTTTATAAAATATATTTTAGTCATCGACATACAGACCTGTTTCGTTGTTTCACAACTCATCAGTGCCGCTAGACTAACACCTCTCCCAAGCCGAGGATCGAACCTAGAACCGTTGTGATGACAGTCGGCAGTTCTACCCCCTGACTACGGAATCGGTGGCCGAAATTAAACTGTCGGAATGCGTATTTAAATAAACATCCGTCCGCTACTCGTGAACCTCCTTCCCCCCACAAAAAAAGAAACAAAAACTCTTCTAGTAAGAGATTCGGCAGACATTTATGTAATTACTCCCCGCTTCTCTAAATTTCACAATTTACATTTTTTTTATTGTTTAACATAAAACTCGTTGATTACATACTTAATTTCAAGGGGAAGAAAATATATATAAATGAAAAAGCAAAAACAAAAATTTTTATGACTTTTATCGTCAGGAATCAGTTTTCAATTATAACATTCTACTAAACTGAACATGTAATTTGCGACCATCACCGAGAAAAATCTTGTCGAAATATTTCAACAAGATTTTTCTCGGTGACGGTCACAAAGTATGTGTTCAATTTAGTAGAATGTTATAATTATAAACTGATCCCTGACAATAAAAGTCATAAAATTTTTTTTAATCTGAAAGGTAAGTCTGTAATCAGTGAGATAAACGTGAATAAAGTCTAAACTGTGTAATTTAGAGGAGGGGAATTCAATTTCCTAGACGTATGTCAGACATTTGTTCATATTTTTCATCTCATAAGTTTTGACAATCGATTCAACGATATTTTTTATTAAATCAAATGATTAAAAGAAGAAAGCTTGGATGGTTTAGTTTGTTTTTTTGTTTTTTTTTTAAATGCAGAAAGCAAATGTTTAATAAACGACACCAGAAGACAAATGTTAAACAAATGTTTAACAAACGACTGTACTGTTAAAAAGAAAAAAAATAATTGTAATATAGTTGCTGCAGCTTTAAACTAGTAATATTTTTATATAAATGCATGGCGATTGAGCCGCCATCTTGGTTAAGGCCTCATGTGTTCGTTTTTTGTATGATCCGGAATAATAAAATTTTAAGGTGGCAGCCAACGAAAATAGGCGGAATGTTACTTGGGAGAAATCATGATTTTCGAAGTGTAATGGTAATTGTATGTGTATGAGTGTTTAATCCAGTTAATAAGGGTGTCAAGTCAATATAGTTGTAATGGTTATATGTTTACTTGGTCTTGACCGGGAGAATGGGAGGACTTATCAGGTAGAGGGGAAACTACGAACTACTGCGTCTGTAGATGTGGACAGTAGTGATAATGCCTCTCCTAGGATGTAATATAGGATTTGATTATAACGAATAAATGTGTATAAAACGATGTAGTGTAGTTACATAAGACGGGTGTTGAAGGTTTAGACATAATTTGTATGTGGCATTTGTTAATGAAAACCTATGGTAATTTGGTGCAGAGGGGAATTTCTGCAATCAAAATATTATATACAGGAGGATAATTTTAGCTTATTTTTTCAGTGAATAAATTATCTGTGTAATCAGTGATTTCAATTGACTTTTTCATATTTAAAATTCATTTTACTTTTATTTAAAAAGTATTAATTTAATTTATCGTTATCACACATTTAAGAATAAATTGAGTCCTCATGTACAATCTGAATAAAATAAATTGACGCTGTAGGCATTTTACAAACTTGCTTGTTTGTTTCTATCAATAGAAAATTCTACATACAAAAGCGTGACTTTTACAAATGCAATAGCATGAAATGAAACGTTTTTTTAAAAATCTTTTTTGAAATACAGTTTAAAAGAAAGAATTTAATGTACCAAGAGACCATCACGAATAGAGTTAGCTTTAAAAGCACATTTCTGTTCCGACTATTCGTGGAAATGCTTTCAGCCACCTCTGAGCCTTCCATTTTTTTGCATGTGAGTATTATGTTTTTTTCTAAACCGTTCACTTCTTGTAAATAAAAAACCAAAAAATACTCGAGCTGAAATCAAAACCAAAACCTAAAGACAGTGAGTTAAGTATGATAACTAGTAGACCAGCATGACTCGATCTCTAAAACATGTTTTCAAACTACTCATTCTTAACATAAGTAGTCTTTAATTTGAACTATTCACGCAAGCACATTCGTGAAACAGTTAGCAGATAACTCCGATGACTCCCACGTAACAATTTTTCAATTATGAGCCCTTAGCATCCTTTTTTTTTTTTTTCGGGATGAAACCAGATTAAAAAGTTTTCTACATGTCTGAATATCCTATATACAAAATTTTATGTCTGTAGATCAAAAATTCGTTGAGTATATAGGTTGAGAAGTGTTCCTACACACCCATATTCTCACTTTTATAAATATATAGATTATCTCATTTTTTTTTTTTTTTTGTTAATATTTAATGTTTGTCATTACATTTCTGAAATGCTATTGATGTCGGACATTTTCTCATTTTGATTAGCGGTTCTTGTCCTTGTTTGTTATTTATGTTAATAAAACTATGATTAATGAAACAAAAACGAAATTAAATAATAATAAAAAATATAATAATAATGAAATCATTGTACATCAGAACATCAATGAATCTAAGCCCAGTGAAGCAAAACATTAAGAGTATCACAGGTGTCAAATGGAGACTATTCGCTTGGTTGCACATCACTGAACAGTTTCTAGGCAGTCAATGTTCTGAGCAAGATAGGGATTCCAGAGTGATGACACAAATTCTAAATGCAGTCGTACGATAGCTATATACAATTTTAACTAGATGACTGAAGAGCAGCTAACAAAGCTAATGATGCCAGAACACCCTCTGACTTTTTAAGATGTGCTTTGTCAAATGCTGAAAATAATATCAAGGTCACATTCACAATAAAACTTTATATCAATGTTGTACCTATTTACAATGCCTCCCCACGGGACAGAGTTAGACACCATGGTCGTTTTTTAACGTGGAGAAAAGGTATAAAAATAAAAAAATTGTCTCAGTCGTGAAGGGCTGCTCCTCCACCGAAAGAGAACAAGATATGGAAGTGCAGCATCTGAAGAACAGATACTACACTTTGAGATATTAAATCTTTTATTCATGTTAAAAAATACAGTCAAAATCAACGATGAACAAAAAACTTAGGCACATGGCCAACTCAAAAGGGGGGATTTTGGGGGTCGTTGGTCATCCTTGTCACTCCAGAACTAAACAAAGTCAAAAGTTTCTCCCAGCTAGTATCTTCTTTCACCATAATACTGCATTCACCCTTTCATCCTGGGGGACGTCCTACTTAACTCCCAATTTTTAAAACATTTTTTATTGACATGTAAAAACAAAAAAGATAACAATAAAATGGTACAATAATTCATTTGTGTCGAGGGCGGGGCGGAAGAAAAAATAAAAGGTGATTAGTAGGACCCTCCCAACCCCGTCTAGTTGATAGCCTGCCCGTTCCACTAGGTTTGTAAGAGGAACCTCGCTTCTGCGGGTCAGTCTCTAGGTGGGGATGCCCTCTTGATGGGGGTGAATGGAGAAAAGAAATTTTTGTGAGTAAGGGATGGAGGTTAGTTTGTATTTCTTTTTCTCCAAGATGGGTAAAATTTAGAGGAAGGGGTGAAAACAAAAATTGCAGGTAAGAGGGGATGGGGATCTTGGAGGCTTCCTAATCGGGGAGGGATGGAACACACACTCAGCTAGCTGAGAGGCTACTTGTTTAATTTTGCTTTACAGAACTGCGCGTTCCACACCTAGGCGTATTCAAATTTGGCTCCTCTTCGTACACACAGACTTGCCACATGTATCCATCTTCTGTCAAATGCCGCGCGATGCAGCCTTCTTCTATCACATCTGATCTTCACCCGTAGTTGGTGTTTAAAGAAAGCGATCAGATTTTGATCAGAAAAAGACAACACCCCCCCGGCAACCTTGCAGACGCGACGTCCAAATCACCATTCTCGCCACATCCAGGATCGTAACGTAGACCATTTGTCTTTCCCAGTCCCACGGCGGCCTCACGTTGTCCACAACATTGGATACAGTAATTGGGCGAGGATGCTCAGGATCGATGCGAGCCGTCACTCCGCTGACATACGACCAGTACTGGCGGAGTTCGCGGCAATCGAAGAAAGCGTGATCCATAGTTTCTACGGCCGTTGTCCCACAATGGGAACAATCAGGCGACTCCAAAAACCCGGAACTGCATTGTATGTTGTTGAGTGGAAGTGCATTTCGGGCCAATCGCCAGGTCAGAAAGAACTCCGAATTGTTCAGATGACTCGAACCTGGTGCCCAGCTCCATGCGGAGCGGATCTCACTCTGCTGCCACCCCAAACGCGCGCATAGCGGGTCGTCGGCGGCCCTCTTCACTAGATCCCTGTGGAGTTCCCTACGGGTAGCAGTCACAAGGTCACTGGACCTTGGTAGTCGTTTTAGCGCGGCTCGGCACTCTTTCATGTAGGCAGATTCTCCCCGCGGCCTGCGACGGCTCTCGATGGCGGGGTCAAGAACGAGGTCGGGGAAGGCGGCAGTAACCACGGGGTGCCACGGTTGGTCATCCTGCATATAGTGGCTCAGGAAGGCCAGCCTCTCAGCATCTCGATGACACTTCAAGTCCGGCATTCCCAAACCTCCCTCACACGGACGTTGAATACACACCTGTCTGCTCACCCAGTGTCTTCCTCTGTCCCAAAGGAGCAAGGACAAGAGTTCGACAAGAGCTTTTAGGTGTTGTGCAGGCAGGGGAAGTATGGCCAGTCGGTAAAGGATGAGAGGAAAGACGTAAGTGGCACACGCCTCAGCTCTACCCTTTAAGGAAAGTTTCCTAGGAAGCCACGAATTGACTGCAGCCTCCACCTTTGACCGTACCTCCAAATAATTCTTGTCAAGCTGGAGACCCGGTCCGAACCACACGCTGAGGATCCGGACCGGGCCATCTGTCCAGCTGAAGGGCGCCGGGAGGTTTGCGTTGCCACTCCATGCGCCCAACCGCAGTCCTACCGACTTGTTGCTCTTGGCCAAAAGGCCAATGTAGACACTAAATTTTCCCTTTCAAAATGCATGGTGGTGCACTTGTCCACAGATAGCTTCAGTCCCCAGTCTGTGCTCCATTACTGCATTGTATCCAGGTCTGATTCTAAAGAAGATGCATAGAGTGAAGGATATGTCCTTTTTATTTCAAAAGTATATCAGAATGTATTTCGGTTTAGTTGTAAAGAAGTCAACCATTTTGATATTTTTTTAATAAAAAAAAAATGAATTACATCATGACCCTTTTAAATTTTATTATTTAATTGTGTTATGATTAAATTGTCTTATTGTCTGATGCTCATGTATTAAAAAACGGAAAGCTTTGGAAGCTTTTTACATCCAATAATTTTATAAACAAAGATTAAACCAACATTACTCTAACAAAATTAGTTATAGTTTTATAACAATTTGATTAAATCATTCATTTAATGATACAAAACACCATAATAATTACTTTTAACACTCAAAATCCTATTAAAAAAAGAAAATAAAAAATTTGTCATAAAAAGAAAACAAAACAAAAAATGAAAGTAAAAAAGTAAACCTAGTTAACAATAAATAACCATAAAGCTAATTTTGATGATTACAACGTAAACAGTTCATTGATTGAATGTAAATACGTTTTATTGTATCATAAAATGCCCCTTCTTTTCTTTACAATGCTATCCTAACAAATTCTTTCCATCATTTTTAACAGAACAGTTATTTTAGTAGATCATAGTAGAGCACCTGCCGAAATAATGATATCATTTTTTGTCTAAAGGTATTTGTTCACTAGTGATGGGACGATTCTAATATTTTCCCGATTCCAATACAATTACCTATTCTGTACTAAATTCTCAATTCCAATATGATTACCGATTTTTATAAATCTCTAAATATTTATCTATAGAGTTGTTATTTTTTCTCAATTATCATAAAAACATACGTTAAATGTGCATATATTTTCTCAAACATAAAATAACACACTTGTCGGGAGAGAGCTATAGATTTTAGTTTAAAATCAATAAATATTTTTTTCTGTCATATGCAGTGGAAGATTTTACATTAAACAAAATTAAATAAAAACGGCAATCAATAGCATCGTTTTTGGCATCAGAAAAAAGGCACAAATTGTTGCAATTTTAATACTGATTCCTATACTTCCAAAAGTTCCAATATTTCGTTTCTGATTCCAATTTTGATTAATCGTCCCAACACTATTGTCCCCCATATGAGGCAGTGATGATCGATTTTCTAGTATTGTAAGAACTATATAACTGCTAAGATTTTTAAGAGGGTATCATTAGTGTAATGGATACTGATACAGACTATGGAATCGACTAAACTGAGTTCAAGTCGAATTAGATTCAATGTATTCATTTACACTATTAATATCATTGACAAAGGCATGAAATGATCCCCCCCCTCACTGCCGAGAGTCTTTTTAATATATCATTTTCATTAGGCATTTGAATGATATGATAGATATGTAATGGCAGTGTTAAAGACAGGCTTAGATCTGGTGACCTCAGAGGAAGAGTAAATCTATACAATATAGAGAGATGTGTGCAGGACAGAAGACTTCAATACTATGGCCATGGTGAAAGAATGGATGAGAGTTCTTGGATCATTAAGTGTAGAACAATTGAAATAGTAGCGTTATTTCACAGAGGAAGGCCAAAGAAAACACGGAAAGAAGTGATATGAGAAAAAGGTATTAATAAAGACCTGGCCAGAGATAAATTAGTTTGGAAATCAATTTCAATGATGATGATGATATCTAACACATACTAAAAACTACAGGGTAACTACTTAATGAAATAAAATTCACAATCCTTTATGAAACCCAACCATATTTGATACTAATAAACTTTAGTCTATAACTATCTTGTCCACCAAACTTCAGTCGTAAATGTTCAACAGTCTTTGTTTTATTACTGGTTAATAATGTGCTCAAAATGTATACCTCTGCATTGATTAATACAAAGTAACCTATTGGTTGTTAAAAAGTTTTAGGCAGCCTTGGACGGACAAAAAAATGTGTGGTGAGAAATGCATAATGGGTTCAACAGTATGGACTAAATTGCTATACTTCAAATAACGCTTAAATAACTGTGAGGATACTTTAGTGATCGTCTTTTCAGTAGGAGGTGTGATCCTGAATAATCTTCATACTTACCAGATTTGAACTCCCAGAGTTTTATCTG
Source organism: Euprymna scolopes (assembly GCF_053919585.1). Classification (NCBI taxonomy): domain Eukaryota; kingdom Metazoa; phylum Mollusca; class Cephalopoda; order Sepiida; family Sepiolidae; genus Euprymna; species Euprymna scolopes. Next base: position 47,856,441 of record NC_136488.1, read on the forward strand.
CGAGATTATCTCAAAAAGTTAATGTCTATTAACTATTAACAGTGTTCAGACTATTCCTGAAGATAAACAAAGCTGATAGGCAGCCAGACCCCCCCCCAATTATAAAAATAAATTAATAAATAAATAATAAAAAATAAATAAAATCTGCAAAATCTTGACAGAGTCCAAAACCAGCTTCAAAACCTAATAGTTGATGCTCTTTTCTCTTACTCTGCAACCTTTTTTCTCACAGAAGAAACGTTGTGGACCTGTCTTTGCTCTCTCATTGTTTTCATGGCAAGTGCTTGTCCGAGTTTCAATCTATGATTCCTTCTTACCAAACGTTCACAAAAATACTCCTCTAACTACAACCACTATCAAAAATTTTCTCCACTCTCTATCTGTGCGTAAATCTAAACACAAGTTCCATGAACAAAGCTTCTTTTCTAGAACTGCTCGCATGTGGAACACTGTTCCAGTTGCCTACTTTCCAGCTGACTACAACATGGTAGTCTTCAAGTCCAATGTAAATAAGTTCTTGTTGAACTGTCTCCGTAAATCATCAAATTATACCCAATTTCCATTCACTAACGATCACTATGCTGTTGTCTCAGTGTCCTCCCTACATTCATTAACCCTTATCCTCCAGTGGCCTTTGTAAGTAGTGACTCTCTTGTAAAAAAAAAAAAAAAAATAGTAAAATTAACTCTGGCTTAAATTGTAGATTTTTAATTCAAATATACTGTTGGCTAAAACATCTTAGATTTGTATGGCATGGAACCGAATTCAATGAACGGTACCTGGTGGTCTGATATGCCAGTCACAAAAATTGACCTCCTTCATTTCTTTCTTTAAAATATGTGGGAGGGATTTGGGGGAAGGTGCTACAGCAGAAGTAGAAGACTAAAGTGCAATATGGGAGATACCAAACAGACAAACAATCTACCGGAGCTATGCAAGAAGATAACGATGCCTTTACTGATAAAAAAATAAAATCCCATTCGACTTTTAAAAGTGTGTTCCTATGAATATCAGCCAATTTCTAAAAGCCAGTTAGCACATGCCAACATGTAAAACGAACGATAAACTGATGAGGGTAATGGTGGTGCTGGTGATGGAGGTGATGGTGATGTGATATGTGTGTGTGTGTTCAGTAGATAACCATTAATTAAAACCAGTGATAGATAAACACTAAAAAAAAAAAAGAAAAGAAAAAAAGAAAAAAAGCGATACAACGAAAATGCCATCAAGTTAAAATTCTAACCTATTTTTTAAATTAACTCATAAAGCACTGAAGGAATATCATCAAAATGGTTTTAAATAAATGGTGACCCCCCACCCCACCCCACCTTTCCCTGCGCACTTATACATCAACATCAAATGAGTTAAAAGAAAAGCATAAAATCAAATTTACCATAGCGATGAGAATATGTCTACATACATTAACAGAATAGTGACTTGATTGAAAAATTTTTTTACGTTTCTGACTTGTGGGGATAAGAATTGATAACTTGAATTATTTGGATTATTCGGATTACTTGTTCATATCTTGAGTGTCATTTGAACAACATTTCGGACGATGTAACCTCCGATCTTGTTCTTGTTGAACTCGAGAAGCTTTTTGTTGGAATTTATTTAATTCACGGAATTAGAAGGCACTCATTTAAAAGCCATTAAAAGTCTTAAGTAATTCTCAAATTGTATTGAGAACTGAACCTTCAATCTCCAAAAGAGTGTCCCTTATAATTGAGTTTTACTTAGTACTTTATTCATTAGGTACGGGCAAAAATGGACGGGCAAAAATAGGGGAACCTAGTTTTGAAAGCCAATTTATCATAATTTTTTTGTAGGTTTCCGACTACTTTTTGATTGTATTTGAAAGATTAAAGACTAAAGTTAATTTCTTAAAGGAAAAAAAAATATTTGTACACGTGAAAAAGAAAAAGTTATGAAAAATGTTTTCACGGCGAGCTAACCAATTCAATTAAATTTTGAAGTTTAATAAATTCATTGTAAAAATCCTTTATATGATAAATATTAGTTTTCTGGGTCTATTTAAAAGATAATTAGTAAAGTAAAGTCCTATGATATTGAATTAAATTAAAAAAAAACACCTTGTTTATACAAAATACAGCTTAATTAACCTTCAAAAAGCAAGTAATTATGCTGTTCACCAAAACGCAACCGATAAAAGTTTGTAAACACGAATATACGGAAGCCCAAAATTTTAGCCAATCGAAACGCTGTTTCAAAATGAAGTCATGATAGTAAAAGGAAGTAGGGGTGTCAGATTTCTTGTTTTTCCCCCAGACGTGCATCCATACATTCCTATTCTGAACGTTCGTATCCATTTTTACAATTTTTTAATTTAATTATTTTTTATGTTCCTGTTTTTAAAATAATTTTTTATTTAATTATTGTTTGAGATTATATAAAAATTATGCTACGCCAAAAGTTTCACACTCTTGTGAGAAAGGAAATTATTAAAATCTTGCATATAAAAATTATGCGAAATCTGTAATTTAAAAAAAAGTAGAAATATTTTTGCTATTATAATTTTTTTTGTGTGTGAAAATATTAAATAAACAATGCTTAATTCAATGGTAATATACGTAGTTCGAAAAATTCATTTTTCTTTGAGTTATATCGAATTCATTAATACGGACTTTAGGAACTTTTTTTTCGTAATGTTCTTGTAAAAATTCTTTTATTTTTTTATTATTACAAATTATGATGTAACGTGCATCCAGGAGATAAGCGCCCGCGTGTTTGCGTGTTGTGTGGGTACGTGGGAGAGACGGATGAGGGGAAAAGACTTACCTCGAGACCAGCTCAGCGTTACCGACCAAAAATAGAAAAGAAAGACCAAGATGGCGGCCGCCGTCTTTTGTAAAGTATGATGTCTCGCAAAGTCACACAAATTCTCGCAATATGCAAATTTAGCCGGCCTAGAACGACGATAAAAGCGGGTGATGAAAAAGACGTTGGGAGAGCGACGATTGAGTTGGCCAGGGAATCGTGTGGCTGTTGCTTCTCGTGCCGTGTGAGGATATTTTACCGTTGTTGGATTCCATGCAGAACCGGTGTATAATGATTATTGAATTGCTGCAACATTTATAGCATCTTTTCCTGAACTTACCGTGTTAAAGAGAGAGTCGGGCGCCATCTTGAATTTTTCCTTACACATTTCTGTTTCAAGCTATTTCGGCAGCACTGAGTTGCTGATATACACTCAAGGCACCCCCAGCCAATCTCAGGGGAATCACAGTGTATACCCTTTTCACCTCACAAAGGTCGCACGTCAGCTCGACCCTTTCAACCCAGTCGACGATGGATGTGGACCCGTCAAACTCGGGTATGAGCTTTAAGTCAAATTTCGACTCGGTCATAGTCCTAGAGGCCAAATGGCCGAGATAGCTTGAAACAGAAATGTGTAAGGAAAAATTCAACCTGGCAGAGCTGGACACTGTTGTAAAGGGGGTAAATCTGGCCCTGCAGTGGCAGTCTAAGAAGTTGAACTTGTACACAGATTCTCTGTGTGTCTACCACTGGGTGTCTGACACACTTTCAGGACAGACACGAATCCGTACCAAGGCAGCAAGCGAAATGTTAATACGGAGAAGGCTAGATACGCTAAAAAACCTGGTATCTGAGTATGGGCTATCACTGAGCGTCACTCTGGTGCCATCACATTGTAATCGTGCTGACCAACTGACCCGTGTACCTCACAAATGGTATGAAGCCACGAAGATGGGAATGGAGATTACTGCTCGATCTTGTGCAGTTGCAATCGACCCATGTCAAATACAAAAAATTCATGCACAGAGCGGACATCCGGGTATCAAGAGGACCCTTTATTTTGTGAGGCGCGTATACCCAGCAGTGACCAAGATGGATGTCAGACAGATCGTCAGAAATTGTGAGGCTTGCCAGTCTATTGATCCTGCACCAGAGCGATGGCAGAAGGGTCGCTTGGAAGTTGAGTGTGTGGCAGCGGCTGGCCATGGATATTACCCATTACAGTGGCAAGCCCTTTCTAACTCTCATTGATTGCTGGCCTACGAGATTTGCGGTGTGGCGGCAGATGACCAGACAGGATTCAGCAAATGTTGTTCGCCACCTATCATCCATTTATTTTGAGCGAGGTGCGCCGGAAGAGCTCCTGACTGACAATGATGCAGCGTTTTGTAGCCAGCAAGTTCGGCAGTTGTTAGATGAGTGGGGCGTCCGACTACGGTTGCGATGTGCCGTCAGGAAATGGCATTGCTGAAAGAAGCCATCGCAGCATCAAGAGAATTGCTGCCAGGAAGCGATGTACTATTACGGAAGCCACATATTGGTACAACATTACGCCAAAGGACGGGACGTCCCCTTCAACCGCACCTGCGAATGCTATTTACACGCACCAAGTCGGAGTGAAGGGAATCAACACTACGCAGCCAGCCGACAAGGGAACATATAACAGATATGAAGTGGGAGATCCAGTGTGGGTGCGGCCCCCAGGAAATCGGTGCACCGACAAGTTTAAGCGAGGACAAATATCTGGAGTGATTAGCCAGCAGTCTGTTTTGGTCAATGGAACCCCACGACATGCGCAAGATCTTCGCCCAGCTACCGAGGTGCGTCACACAACTACAGAAGAAAGCAGTGAAGCGTCTAGCGATGAGCTGCCGATGCACGGATTCAGTGAGCCCCCTCCAGAGACTGATAGCGATACTTCATCTGATGAGGCGGAACCAGATCCAGAGCCCGAATCTGAAACAGTGAATGTACCTCTTCGCAGAAGCACACGCACTAAAAGGCCCCCCCCCCCCAGTGCTCTCTATGTGATCATCAGATCAGGGGGGAGTGTAACGTGCATCCAGGAGATAAGCGCCAGCGTGTTTGCGTGTTGTGTGGGTACGTGGGAGAGACGGATGAGGGGAAAAGACTTACCTCGAGACCAGCTCAGCGTTACCGACCAAAAATAGAAAAGAAAGACCAAGATGGCGGCCGCCGTCTTTTGTAAAGTATGATGTCTCGCAAAGTCACACGAATTCTCGCAATATGCAAATTTAGCCAGCCTAGAACGACGATAAAAGTGGGTGATGAAAAAGACGTTGGGAGAGCGACGATTGAGTTGGCCAGGGAATCGTGTGGCTGTTGCTTCTTGTGCCGTGTGAGGATATTTTACCGTTGTTGGATTCCGTGCAGAACCGGTGTATAATGATTATTGAATTGCTGCAACATTTATAACATCTTTTCCTGAACTTACCGTGTTAAAGAGAGAGTCGGGCGCCATCTTGAATTTTTCCTTACACATTTCTGTTTCATATGATGCTTTATTTATTATCAAAAAAACAAAAATAAATTCTTGCGTTTTTTATTTACTACTGAAAATCATAACTTTAGTAAAGGTATTTTTTGTTTAAACAATATAATACATTTCCATTCAGAGTTAAATAAAAATAATTAGTTCATTATATTTTGCGATCATTATTTGATAAATACTGAAAATTTCATCAAAATTAGTTAATTTCCTGCTTTTTTGGTGAATTTTTAAGTAAAGTGAGGGGTCAAAATGTTTATACATTTTGAGCATCGGCATTCATTTTGTCCGTACCTATTATTCATTATGCGGACAATTCTAGTATGAAGTTTAGAAATCTTAAACTTATTCTTGTTTTGAGGCATGCAATCTTACAATTCATCACTATAGATCTCTACTTATCAACAACCCGCTTAAACATGATATTAGTGTGTGTGTGTGTGTGTGTGTGTTTCTGTGTACATTTCCCTACGCAATAACTCTGTCCATTTTAAGTCTACAGACTCGAAATTTGATATACACGGTATGAAGATTTGGGAAAATCTTTGTAATCCGTTTTCGGCCAGGAATTTGGCTGTTAAGGGGTCAAAGTTCAACGATTTGACCTTTGAGAACTCTACCAAACTCCTCCGACAATTTTGGGTCTAAACACTTGAAATTTTAGATATAGGTTCCTTGGACATGAATCTAACTTAATAACTTGATTTGAGCCCAAAACAATAAATGTTAAGGGGTCACAATAGAGGTCAAATTAAAAAAAAGAAATTTACCTCTGCGGTCTCTACCAAATTACTCAAATAATTTCTGGTCTAAACATATGAAATTTTACATAAAGGGTATTCAGAGATAGGGCAAGCTTTTTAATTGGTTTGGGTCGAAAATTTGAGCTACCAATATATAAATGTATGTATGTATGTTTGCATATCTGCCTAAAATTTTCGACAGAGGCAACAAATTTTCACAAGCTAGTATCGTTTTGAAGCTTGACCCATCAGACAAATACCGAAAAATTGGCTAAAAACATCAATTTCTTCATCCTCAACTAGGCACTTTTCTACAGGGAGGGGTCGCTTTCTCCGATATTTTCGAAAGTGATCCCCTCTTTTCGATTGTCTAGCCTTAATTTAAACTTACGTCACTTCCGGTTTGGCGGTGGTCGTAACAGCAAAGACATTAGGTTTTTTTCTTGTTCTTTTCCTCCTTTGCTCAACACACATCTCCAAACACCCGGGCAACGCCGGGCTGAAATGCTAGTATATATATATATATATATATATATATATATATATATATATATATATATATATTAAAATGTTACGGAAGGTCAGAAAAATCAGATATAAGGAGACCAGTTTATGATCGAAAAATATTGAATTCTATTCAACCTCTGTTTATATCTGACAGAACAGATATAAACAAAAGCTGAAGAGAATTCAATATTTTTCAGCCATAAAGTGATCCCCTTATATCGGATTTGAAACCGACGGTACCAGTGTTTTTCTGACCTTCGGTAACATTTTCAAATAAATATTATGCTCTTATATTGATTTTTACTAAAAATTGAGCAACTTGCTGGGGGTTTCTTTCCCACAAATATCACACAGTATATATATATATATATATATATATATATATATATATATATATATACTCCTCCAAGAATTTTGTGTCTAAACACTTGAAATTTTAGATATAGGTTCCTTGGACATGGATCTAACGTAATAACTTGATTTGAGCCCAAAACAATAAATGTTAAGGGGTCAAAAAAGGGTCAAATTTTTAAAAAATTGACCTCTGCGGTCTCTTCCAAATTACTCAGAAAATTTCTGGTCTAAATATTTGAAATTTTACATAAAGGGTATTCAGAGATAGGGCAAGCTTTTTCAACGGTTTGGGTCGAAAAGTTTTAGTTATCAATATATAAATGTATGTATGTATGTCTGTTTGCATGTGTGCCTAAAACCTTCGACAGAGGAGACGAATTTTACCAAGATCAGTATCGTTTTGAAGTTCGACCTTTCATACGACAAATACCGAAAAATTGGCTAAAAACATTAATATCTTCATCTTCAACTAGGCACTTTTCTACAGGGGGGGGGTCACTTTTTTTGCCGATATTTTTTAAAGTTATCCTCTCCTTTAGATTGTCTAGCCTTAATTTTAAAAAATGTCGCTTCCGGTCTGGCGGTGTTCGTAACAACATAGACGTCATGTTTTTACCCCGTTCTTTTCCTCCTTTGCGGTACGGGTTCGACCCTGCCTTCCTACTACCACTTTTTTTTTGTTCAACAGAAACATCCAAACACCTGGGCAACGACGGGCTGAAATGCTAGTATATATCTATAAAAGTGAAAGTGTCTCTGTGTGTGTGTGTGTGTGTGTGTGTGTGTGTGTGTGTGTGTGTGTGTGTGTGTGTGTGCATTTCCCTACGAAATAACTCTGTTTTAGTCTAGACTCGAAATTTGATATACAGGGTACTGAGATTTGGGAAAATCGATGTGATAGGGTTTCGGCCAGAAATTTCGCTGTTAAGGGGTCAAAGTTCAACGATTTGACCTTTGAGAACTCTACCAAATCTGGGTTTAAACACTTGAAATTTTAGATATAGGTTCCTTGGACATGGATCTAACTTAATAACTTTATTTGAGCCCAAAACAATAAATTTTAAGGGGTCATAATAGGGGTTAAAGTTAAAAAAAATTGACCGTTTTTTTTGTTTGTTTTGCTCAGCATACACCTCCAAACACCCGGACAACGCCGGGAACCCATGCTAGTATATATAAGTGAAATTGTCTCCGTGTGTGTTTTCTGTACGTGTACATTTCTCTACCAAACTAATCTGTCAATTTTCAGTCTACAGACTCGAGATTTAACATAAGGAGTATTGAGATTTGGGAAAATCTTTTTAATCGGTTTTCGGTCAGAAATTTGGCTGTCAAGGAGTCAAAGTTCAACGATTTGACCTTTGAAAACTCTAACAAACTCCTCCACCAAATTTGGGTCTAAACACTTGAAATTTTTTTAAGTAATGGATCAAACTTTTTAATTTGTATGAGCTCAAAATAATAAATGCTAAGGAATCAAAATTGGAGTTAAAGTTAAAAAAAATTGATCTTTGCGGTCTCTATCAAATTACTCAGCCAATTTTTGGTCTAAACATTTGAAATTTCACATAAAGTGTATTCAGACATAAGGCAAGCTTTTTAATCGGTCTTTGGGTGAAAATTTGTCTGCCAAGAGGTCGAAGTTGAAAGAGTTAACCTTTGCAAACTCCCCAAACTCCTCTGCCAATTTTAGGTCTAAACACTTGAAATTTTAGATGTAGGTTACCTGGACACGAGTCAAAGTTTTTAATATATATATATATATACATATGCACAGTTATGAACAGTACATAGGGCCCGAGCAAAGCCGGGCTGAACTGCTAGTATATACATAAAGTCAAAATTGTGTGTGTGTGTGTGTGTGTACATTTCCCTACCAAACTACTCTGTCAATAGACTCGAGATTTGACATAAGGGGTATTAAGATTTGGGAAAATCTTTTTAATTGGTTTTCGGCCAGAAATTCGGCTGTCAAGGGGTCAAAGTTCAACGATTTGATCTTTGAAAACTCTACCAAAATCCTTCGCCAAACACTTGAAATTTTAGATGTACGTTACCTGGACATGAGTCAAACTTTTGAATATATATATATATATATATATATATATATATATATATATATATATATATATATATATATATATACATATGCACACAAAGTTATGAACAGTACATAAGGCCCAAGCAAAGCTGAGCTGAACTGCTAGTATATATATATATTTAGTAATGTGATTGATAATTTAAAATTCAAATTAAAAAAATCTGTTTCATATTCTCAACCCATATTACTTCGCTTATCAACATTAACAAGTAAATATTTTCCTTTTTATTTTAATTTTTTCCAGATATATCTGCCTTACTTAAAAAATGCTAGGTTTATTTATGGTGTCTTTTTATATATAAAAAAAAAACACCCAATACTTTTGCTGATGAGGAGACTTTGTTTAAAAAAAAAACTATATGTCAAAAATATTGTCCATGACTTAATGTCTATCACAATAAAAACATTGTTTCCGAAACGATCGTACAAATTATTGACTTTGTTGTGTTCCTTCTTATGAAACAGATTTTTTATTTTTTATTTTTATTTTAAATTATCAATCACATTACTAAATATTAAAGTAGCTCTAGGATATTTGCCTATTGAGCTTTTTATATATCTGCATTACAACGAGCACTGCTCTTTTCTTGTATTTTAATTAAATTAGTAATTTTACTATCACATTAAAATACACTCTGCTCTTTAGACTACTGTTCTAAAACCTCCTTTAAATTATATATATATATATATATATTATATATATATATATAATATATATATATATATATATAATATATATATATATATAATATATATATATATATATATATATATATATATATATATATATATATATATATATATATATATATATATATATATATATATATATATATATATATATATATATATATATATATATATATATATATATATATATATATATATATATATATATATATATATATATAGGGGTGATCCTATCTATTATTCATAATTAATGGTTTCCATATTCTATTAAATTCTATACTAGGTTTGTTTAGTAGATAATTGTTGCCTAACATATGCATTGTTTGTTTCAGTTGTCTTACTTTCCAATGTTCTTCTTTGTAAAATAAGAATTATAAGCAAAAAAGAAAAGGTAATGCTTGACTAATCTATGCACTTTAATTTTGATCCAAAAATACTTTGGAAATTGATTTTAAAACTTCAAAATCACATTTTAATTTTTTATAGCTACCATTTCGACCATTGTGTCAGCTATAATTAGCTGTGCCTATCCTACATCACCTAGAGTCGGGTTACTGTATTTTTTTAATAAGAAATGTTAGAAAACAAAAAAAAATTTATTATTTTGTTTTTTATACAATGAAAAATTTGGAAAAAAAAAAAAAACTTAAAAATAGATTTGTTTCAAGAAGCTGCAGCCAGCCAATAGACACTGCTTTTTTATAATTTAAATTATTTTGCATATTTTCAGTGTATTAAAAACTGACCTTGTGTTTAACTTTTCCCTCGTAGGAAAGCAAGTAGCTTCTGCTGTTTAAAACATTGCTGAAAAATTACCCATTTTAACAATCTTCCGCGAGGAAATAGTATTTTTTGAATCACAATGCATTTTTTCTTTTTAAGAACATGACAGAATGATAACAAATGGCTTGTCAGACTCAAATATTCGTACGTTAAATTTAAAGTTATCATGAAGAAAATTGACAAACAGGCAGTCTTTACTTTATTATATAGATATTGTAATAGATTATCTCCTTTGTTTCATTGACGGTTGATGGAAGATTCAAATCATTTGTAGACATACCAAGATATACTTGAGCAACTGGTATATATGGATAAGAGACGAGTCGATACTCTAGTCTCCTCACGGCCACCCAATTAGTTGGTGGTAATATACTTCTTATTCAATAAAAAAAAAAAAAAAAAAGAATATTTTTTTAAACCTTCAGAATAGCAAATGAAGGTAAATAAACTACCGGCACCACGTCAGTAAATAACAATATATTACGCAATTCCGTTTAAAGAGACGAAGAGACTTTATTCTCGGGCACACAAAAAACACAAACCAAATCAAACGTTAAACAAAAACTGGAAGGGCCAGACAATAAGAGTAAATGATTCTGTCAGTTATCTCCCTCAACCGATAAGTGGTCTTAATTTAATACTGACGCAGATAGGTAGAAGAGTAACTTATCTTGCCTTTGGTAACATTTTTTCTTTTAATATATTTGTTATCTTACCACTTTTTCAGTTTGTTGTCTATAGTAATTAAATGCCTAAAATATGCTGCTGCACACTGTCTTTTAAAACTGCTATAATAATTATACATGCATCCCGGGCAACGCTGGATAACCTACACCGCTAAATAAGTTCGCTTTCGTTCTAAAGATTAGGTTTTTAAGTCGGGCAATTCTATTTTTAACGCACATTTACACAATGTGGGTCGGGGAAATCTGATTTGTCCGCCCGGGTTTTACTTCAGACAGAAAACGAGAGTGCACTTAAAAATAAATTAAAAGGAAATGTGATCTCACATTCTCTAAACGAGAGAAGTTTTTCTTTTTTCTAATTATTCAGTAAACATTTAAATAAAAATAAAATGATAGATTAAAAATAGTATTTCTTCAAGAACTAAAACCACATTTTTGTTCTCATGTGCGTGTGTTTACTGTTTAACTAATAAGCTTAAAAAAAAAAATATTGGATCTGGCATTCACTTAAAAAAACAACTCTCGGGCGTATATGGAAATTCGGTAAATTTGTTAACAAGTGGGACGGCTCATCAAGAATGTTAGACTTGAAGACGACCATATTGTAGTCAGCTGGAAAGCAGGAAAACGGAAGACAATTTCATAGGCGTGCAGTTCTAAGAAAGAAGCTTTGTTCATGGAATCTACGTTTAGGTTTAGGCACAGATAACGAGTGGGAGAATTATTGATAGTGTTTTCAGCTAGACGAGTGTTTCTTGTGAAAGTTTGGCGAAGGGGACCATAGACTGAAGCTCAGTCGAACACTTTCCATGAAAATAACGATAAAGCAGAGACAAACTCGCAACATCTCTTCTGTGAGATAGAGGTTGCAGGGAAGAGAAAAGGATATCTCCTATGAAACTATGAAGTCTATTTTGATCTCTATCAATGCAGGACAAGTCCTTTCTAGCAGCTCCTGCCCAGATGTGGCAACAGTATTCCATCCTTGGACGTACCTGGCTCTTATATAGATAGAGAATTGCATCAGCAGTGAGATATCTACTGGATCGATAGAAGGATCCGACCATTTTTCCAATCTGGCAACAGATTTGATGTACCTGTTCCATTTAAGATCAGGAGTAAAGGTCAAGCCCAAAAGCTTGTCAAAACTTGAGGTCTCCTCAAGACGAAAGCCATTCATTTCAATTGATGCCAGATAGGTATCAGAACGTTGATGATGTAAAGAGAGAAGCTCGGTTTTAGATGCATTAAAAGTAACCAGCCATTCCTTTCTTCATTGTACCACGTGCTCAAGATCAGAGGAGAGAGAATTCGAGAGAACTTGGTCGTTTACTGACTTAGATGTGCTAACATAGATGGTAGTGTCATCAACATAAATGTCTACAAATGATGTAAGGATGTAATTTGGAAGATCATTAATGTAGATCAGGAAAAGAGTTGGGCCCAGGATAATACTGTGAGCTTCTGATTTTTGCCCATCAACTCTTATGAACCTGTCAGAAAGAAATGATTTAATAATTGAGAAGACATTTCCAGCTATACCATAGCTAGAGATCTTGTGTAGTAAACCTTCATGCCGTACCTTATCAAAGGCCTTAGATATGTCAAGAGCAATTGCCCTAGAAACGTTGCCTCCGTCGAGATTCGATAATCCTATGAGATATAACTGTAAGCACATCTGCTGTAGATCTAGCAGAACGGAAACCATATTGTGTGTCACTAAGAAGGTTATTTTTGCTGAGATGGTTGATTACTTCTCTATTTAACACAGATTCCAGCAACTTACCCATGTCAGAAGACGTTATCCTTCCAGGCATTACGCGTCCATTTGGGACTCGGGAGGTTAATTATTTTATCGTCGAGAAATGCGGACGGGTTCAATCATAGTAAGCTTTTTACATGCATTCACAAAGTAACTCTTTTTTAAAAATTGACCCTGTTGGTTATTTCCAAGATCAGCCCTTGGAAAAAAAAAAAAAAATCAAGCTACCGGAAGTGGATACGGTTAATTACGGAACAGAACAGAAGCATGACACAAAAAAACGCAACCATATATTCATTTCCAAAAATTACTTTAGTTTTAACACTTCTTGTGTTATCACGAAAAATAAAACACTTCTTTATTATTAAAAAAGAAAAACAAACTTTGTATTATTGAATAATAAAAAAAAGAAAATGTTCAATTTTTACATTTGTATAAATAAAGTCTTTTTGAAAGAATATATTAATTATTTTTACACTCATTGTATTATTACTTTTATAATAATAATAATAATAATATAAATATTAATAATTATTATTAAATTATTTTATATAATAATTTAATAAGTTATTATATTATTTCAGTTTTAAACCACACTTGCGAGATGTGACGTGTTTTGTAGTTGTCATTACATTTTTTTTTGTATTGGTGTGTCAAATATTTTAAAAAATAGGGAAAGAAAAAATAAAACAAAATGCTGCTTTTTAATTAACTGAAAATGAAATTGTAAACGTTTTTCCCTAAAGGAGAAAAATACAAAACATGATTTTTTTTTTTTTTCTTGACGGCACATCTTTCTTAGACTGGCGAAACTTGAAAACTGAGGAAAACGGGCAAAAGCCCTTCCTCGCTCACCACTCCACTCCTGACAGGGCAAAAGGTGACTGCTGGGGTAGTTGACGTGATGATGATGGCAGGTCAAGGTGTAGGCATTCTACTTAACAGAGGTAAAGGGGCTGAATCCCACTCTGCTTTCTGGCACCGCTTGATGGCTTAGGATGAAAAAATAAATTTCTCAAAAATGCTTTGTTGCATCGATTCCAATTATTCATTTTAAGAAACTTTTTTATATAAATGTTTAAAATATTTTATTGTGATAACACAAGAAGTGTTAATTAAAAAATGGTGGACATAAAGGAGCTTGCTCCCCACCTATAAATTATTTCCTTTATTTAAAAAGATGTAAAAAAAAAAAGAAAAGTCATTTTTTTGTTTTGTGATAACACAAAAAGTGCAATTTAAAACTGAAATTATTCTATATAATAATTTAATAATAATAATTATCATCTATGTATTAATACGATAGCGTGTGTGTTCTTTTGTGTGTCATGCTTACATCGTTTAATTGTTATGTCCTTCTATTTCTTATCATAAATAATTTTACCAAGAATTCTTCATAAGTTTTGGTTTCGGTTTCGATTATAGCTGAAGGAACTCAAGTTGTTGGTTGGTTAGTTGGTTGTTTTACGGCATATCAACCCTTTTCGGGTTATTTAATGCCGAATCCAAAGATTTTGAAGAAAAATTTTTTTTAATAGAATATATTTGTTGTTTTCACGTTGGTTTCTATTCAACCCATAGTAAGGACCCTAACAGGTACTACCACTCCGGGTCAGAGTGGACCTGGGAGCAATGGTAATTAAAGGGTTGCTCCACACTCCCCAAAGCCCACAAGCTGGGGCCTCACCACTGGATATAGTTTAAGGTCATATCCAGGACCCCCATTGAGGGACTTTTACCCTCTGCAGGGGGGGGGGGGGCAGTCGGCGTATTCTAATGCCCCACCGACAGGGCCAAGTTATATATATATATATTTTTTTTTTTCATAAATTTTTATTTCATTTTTGATTCAAGCTAATGCACCCAAATCATATGGATATATATTTTTTTATTTTTGAAATTGCAACTTTATAGCATATAAAAATCGATAGAACATTAACTCTATAATAATATATGCGAAATCTGCAAGAATTAAAATATTATATTTAAGCATACTTTACGACCGCGCTTTGCCAGGCATACATGCTTTTGCAGTTTTAACGAAAAAAAGCTGCAATAATATCAGAGCATCTCCCTCTACACTGAACATCTACAGAATGCTAACATCAATATATTACATATGAATGAGTTCCCGGTGGAATTTCCACAGGTCCCACTAGTTATTATAAAAGTGATAACACAATGAGTGTAAAAATATTTAATATATTCTTTCAAAAAGACTTTATTTATAGAAATATAAAAATTGATCATTTTCTTTTTGCTTCATTATTTAATAATACAAGAAGTATATTTTTTCTCATCATAACACAAGAAGTATTAAAACTAAAGTAATTTTTTGAAATAATAAGTGAAGCATGCATTGTCCCCCGTGAGTGCACAGTGAACGAGGCATAAAAAATGACTAAGTTCAGCACCCCCCCCCACACACATTTAGCCCCAAAAGTCCCCAGGAGACGACAAATCCTGGTGAAAATGAACAAACGGTACAGTTTTAGGCCTTAACATATGTAAATTTCAGTTCTGCACCATGCAAAAAAAGAAATGATTAAGTCCATCATTGCCCAACCCCCCAATTTAGTCCCCCAAATCCCCAAAGCCTTTTAAATTTGAGTTCAGCACCCTGCAAAACTGCTAAATAGACATATACAGAAAATTTTAGACAAATATGGTAAAATAGTCCCAAAAATGGAGTGTTTTTATTAGCCCTAAAAGAGCCCCCAGGGCACATCCAAGAGTTATCGTGAAGTATAGACAAACAAAATTATACAGAAATCAGTTAGTTACAACTTTTCAGAAAGTTTTATAAAAATCCAAGGCATCAATTTTTTTTAATAAGCACAAAAGTGTCAATTTTAATCATTTTAACCTAAAAGGCACCCCTAGGAGTTGGGCGGGGGCGGCAACTGCAGTTTTCCTGGAAAATCCGTTCTGTTACTCTTTTAGTCATATCATGTTTAATGTTTGCAAAGTTTAAAAAAATTCCAAGGCGTAGTTATTGAGAAAATTGCGGATGGACGAACAGACAAGGGTGAATTTACAGGTCCACCCTTCTTTTGTTGAGGGATCAAATATATGGTTGCATTTTTCATGTCATGCTTCCGTTCCGTTCTGTAATTAACCGTATCCACTTCCGGTAGCTTGATTTTTCCGAGCATTGATCTTGGAGATAACCAAGAAACAAAGTATGTTTTTAAAACTAAACCTTGATTACAATTGGTAACATTTGTACATTATTATTATTATGTTTTTTGGAGTTTTTTTCGGACGTTTTTGTTTTCATTTTTGAAAAACTTCTTTCGAAGTGGTGGGAGGCAACAATTCAAGAACACTATCTGAAAATGTAAGTTTCGCGTAACTAGGTAAAATAAAAGGAATACAATAATACAAAATAAAACGTAACTTATCTATTTATTGAATTAAACTTAAAACTTAAGAAAAATTCACCCCTCCCCCCCCCCCCCAAAAAAAAAAAAATTTACATGCATTCCAACAATAACTGTCTTTAGTTGGTACTCTGGTGCAGGGTTTCTCAAAGTGGGCTCCACGGAGCGAAGCTGTGGGGCTCCAGAATCTCTTTCTTTAAGAAGACTAAATGCTTTATATGGAAAAATAAAATGGCTGCAGACATTTAATTAATTATCTTTTCTTTTCTTTTTTTTTTACTGGAAAGAGATATGCTATATAACTAAAGCTGTAAAAACTTTCAGGATGGTTCATGAAAAAGAAAATAAAAATAAATTAACAAAAAATGAAACAATCTTCGATTAATTTAAAAAAAAAAGAAAAAAATCAACAAACCCAAAAATTATCAGTTAGTGTTAAAATTTGAAATTAATGTTTTTCATATTTATTTTGGAAATTATTTTGTTAGTACTTCGTGAAAAATCTTTGTCCTGCTCAGGAGTTCCATAGTGTGTTGAAGTTAGAAATTCGATCATATATATTCAGATAATTAATGTTTTATTTATGTTATTATATTACTTTAGTGTAAATGTTTTGCTTTACGCCATACTTTGACATTTAAAAAAATTTTTTAAATGTCAAAAAAACAAAAAAATGCCGCAATTTCTTATGACTGAAAGTTTCAAAAAGTTATTTACATCTAATAATTTTATAAAACAACAGTCAATAATTTAATGATCAAATGTAATTATTGTATTTAACTTTAAAATCCTAAAATAAATAAATCAGCAACAGTAACAAATGACATATACATAATGTATGTTCTTTTAGGTAGGACACTAATTTTCGACATCCATAACAAAAAAATGCAAGTAAAACACTAATAAAATGAAATTAATTCATCATAATTTTTGCTCTATATTGAAGCAGTAGGATTATTCCTTATTTTACACTTAATGAAACAGACGAAATTTGATTTGCATGTCACAAAATAACTAAAACAAAAATAAAAATGAGGAATTAATACGGTGCCACAGATATACAAAGAACAAGTCATAAAACATGAAAAATATAGGGAAAAAACTTTGTACAAATATATATTACATCTTTCTAAAGTTTTTGTTCAATCATTATTCAAGTGAAATATAACAGTAAAAGTCTTACCTTTGGCTTGAAATATTATGAAAAAGACATTTATAAATATGTTATCCAGAAAATGTTCATATTTTAGCATACAACACCTAAAACACTCAACTTCCGGGTTGGTATGGAACCTATCAACTGACAGAATTTCCTTTAATATTAATTTTCAATATCTTAATTTGTAGTTCAAAAAAAAGTAATACTTTAATTTTATTAAATTCCTTCTTATTTTAGGAAATATCAATTTTTAATTCCTAAAACTTAGCTTTTTTAGAAAATCTTAAACAAATCCTTAACTTTATCGGAAACTTATTTTTCATACAAAATTTTTGTGTGGACATAAACTAAAAGTCACATTTTTATTTAATATCAACAGATTGTAAAAAATGTCAAGCACAAAGAAATTTAACTAACCCTTAAATCATAATTGTTTCAATTACTTGGTTTAGAAATTATATTTTTGTTCTGACAAAAGAATAGGCACCGCCAAAATTGGGGGGGGGGACATATAAGTAATTTTTGACGGACCGTCTTTTTAAAAATCTACCAAAAATCAGGTAATTATCCAAGCGATTATTAAGAGAAGAATGAACTTTATAACAGTGTACTTATTTTTCATAAACAATATTTATATTTTTTTTTTTTGCTTATACCCCCCCCCCCTTGTTTTGAAGGGGTTCAAAATATGCTTAAAATAATCATCTGAAACTGAACAAAACATTATGTTGTTGTAAGGGACGGGATTACAGATTAAAAAAAAAAAAAAAAAAAAAACTTGTTTGCATACCTTATTTTGATGTCTGAATATCAGAACTTTGATTGTGTTTAATTATCCCGCTTTTGAGTTTTGAAGTGTTTTGAGTTTCGGTGAATATGTTAAGTAAAATAATTAATTTAAGTTAAGCAAAACAAAAAAATATTTTTTTAAATATTTATACGAAAAAAGCCATTTTAAAATCTTTGATAAATAAATTAACAATTTCTTTTTAGCGAGCCGAATAATGCATGACCATTATTAAACAGGGCATGCTTTGAAGAATCGATACAAAAAAAAATTCGATAAATATTTTGCCCTTTGTGTTAAAAATATCATTATTTTTTCGATCAAGTTTGGAAACGTTTGCCGCCTTACGACTACGGTGGACCAAACGCGCTGAAATAATTTTTTTTTATTCTGCTTTAAATTGCCCCCCTCCCCATTTTGGAGAGCCTGGCCCCCACACACATATACATTAAAAACCAAACTCATACAAATGGCCAGCCATCTGGTACTGGCCAGCCTCAGCGTTAATAATACATTGAAATTTTCGTCACTGAAAAATAAGTTTTTTTTGGCTTTTTGGTCTTCCGTAGTTTGCTTTTTATCAAGTACAAATGTAAACAGATTAATCAAATCGACTGGAAGTAACTGGTTGCCTATATGAATAAGTGGGATTATTTGAAATCCAGGTACTTATATTATAATATTTTTGCATATTCTCATAGAAAATCACCCTAAATCTTAGTTAGACAAGAAATAAACAAATTAATTCTTTCAAAAACCTTCTTTTTTTTTTTTTTAACTATTTATATATGTTTTTTGTGCAAAACAAAAAACGCCAATTGTTAACTTTTGAGGAAAATTTAACATTTAAAATTTAATTAAAAATAATAGAAAAAGTTTTACATTATTCTGCTTTCTATATGATAAAATTCAGGGTTTTATCTTTCTGGAAAAAAAAAAGTTATTCAGAAATAATGGATTTTAATAAATGTAATTTTGTTTTAAAAAACAACAACAACTTGATTTTTTGGCCATTTTTGGCGGTGCCTACAAAAGAAACGAGTAACACTACGATTTTTATTGTGTGAACAGATTATTGCATCATTGACTTTCCATAGAAAAAAATATTCACATTCAATTTTTGAATATATTTTTTAATTATTCACTATTCAAAACGGCATCGATTAAATTTTTTTTTTTAAATTATTAACAGTAAGATTGTCTGTTTATTCATAAGTTTTAAGACCGAATCTTCCATATTTTTTTTTCACAAACCTTGAAAAATTCAATCATTAAAAAAAAAAGAAATAATTTTGGAAATCATTTGAAATTACACAGGTAAAAGCTGTCAAATGTAAATAAATACTTTTTTAAAAATTTTGTAAAACTTAAATAATTTTAATATATTTTTCAACTTCTTCTTTTACTAAAAATCAATAAAAATAGTATAAATAGGCAACGTTTCTGACCAAAATTAAATATTTTTTATTTAATCATTCCAGTATATTTTCATATGTAAAAAAACTAATACGTAACCCTTCCCCATAAGATTGCGTTGGGAGGGGGGGGGACAAAATATGAGATTTTTTTCTTGTATATTATTTTATTTTCATTTATATATAGTTCAGACATTTTTTAAATAAGTCTGTAAAAAATTAACGAAATTGACCAATTATTTGATCTTGACAAAATTAAAAAAATTGCGTTGTTTTCAACAATGAGAACAACACGATTTTTTAAATTCTGTCAAAATATATAGGAATTAATATTAGGCTCCATTTTTCCCGTTTTTAGCTTTTTCGGGAATTTTTTGAAAATTCACCAGTTTTACCAAGAGCAAAATAAATAAATAAATAAATAAAAATGATTTTTTTTAGAATCTTTCTTGAGAATACTGCAAAAATTATAATGAATTAATTTTATTTTACAAGTTTTTACTGGTATTATTTGTTATGGAGGTTGAAAATTCCGCCTTTATTATGATCATACCTATGTGAAATGTTTTCATTCCATCTACAGATCATCATTTTTTTTTTGTTCTCATCCAGAACTCAATCTAATTAAAAAAATATATACATATCTTTATGATGCATGTACCTGTCACGGAGGAAAACTATCATATTCCCAAAATCACGTTAATTATCCAAATAGTTTTCTTAATATAAATAGAACATTCTTTCACAATTTTTAACGATTGATAGTATATGGTAGCCATTATAAGGCTGATTTTTTAATTTCGGTAGTTCGAATTGAGTTATCTCCCTTTATTAAATGTGGCAGGTCAAGGAATAAAATTTGATTTTCTTAGTTAAAAAACAAAACTGCTTGATCAATTTACGTCATGTTTTGAAATATGGCATTTTCATTTTGTGACGGGTACCTACAAAGATTTTCTGTATTTTTGTTTTTTAATTAGGTTGAATTCTAGATTATCGCCTTGTTTTTAAGCAATTTAAAAATAGTTTAGTGAGCATCATCATCATTATATATATATATATATATATATATATATATATATAATGTGTGTGTGTGTGTGTGTGTGTGCGTCTAACAGGGGGACTGATGGGGAGTTGAGCAGTGGGATATCTGTTAACATCACATTTAAACTTCTACAGGTTAGTAAAGTCAGGAAAGATGGAAACACAGAGGGAATTCCAAAGTCTAGCAGTTCAAGGGAAGAAAGTACGAGAGTAGAAAGTTTTCTGGCATCTAGAGACCTCAACAGTAAAGGGGTGGAATTTTGCTGCTTGTTGAGTAGGTCAAAATATACACATAGATGGGGCACAAGTGCTATGTGAGTTCATCAGAGCACATTTCATTAAAGAACTTTTAAAAAGGCACAGAGATGCAACATTATGGCAATGGGACAGAGGTTGAAGATAGACTGATCGAGTGAGACTTATTAGATTTGAGATTCTTTTTTGGACCCTGTCTAAGAGAATAGTGGTAGATGTTCCAATACTCCATCCATGGGCGAATTGTGGCTTTGTAAAGATATAGAATGCTTTCTGGTGTGAGTAATTTTCTAGCATGGTAGAAGGAGCACACCTTCTTTGCAGCAGCCTTGGCAATGTCCTCAATGTATTTATTCCAATTCATATTGCTTGTGAATCTTAGGCAAAGGAATTTAAAAGATGGGCTCTCAGGTAGAGTGTTATTTGTCATAGGAATGTGTGGATGGGAAGGTTTTTGAGCTTTTAAAGGAAAGAATCTTAGTTTTAGTAGAATTAAATATTACCTTTCACTTACAGCCCCATCCTACTACCGCTGGAAGGTTGTTTTCTAAGGTTTCAATCATTGCCTTGGATATATGTACATTCGCTTTCTCCCTCGTGTTTATTATAGAGTTTGATGTCATCAGCAAATATACCCATTTGAGACAATTTTATCAGAGACTTCATTTATGAATATCAGGAATAATAAAGGTCAAAGTATCGACCCTGAGACACAACTGCATCAATATTTTATTTATTTATTTTTTTAAACATATGACCATTAAGGACAACCTCGATTTTTCTATTGTTTAGGAAGGATCTGATTAGTCATCCAGAAATACCATAGTTTTTAATTTTCGTGAGAAGCCCTTCATGTCAGACCTTGTCAAAGGCTTTGGTTATATCATGAGCTATAGCTCTAGCTTCCCTTACCTTAACCAGTGCATGGTATATGTATTCAGAGATAACAGTTAAAATATCTGCAGTAGAACTGGCTTGCCTAAATCCATACAGTTGATCAGAAAGAAGCTTAGCATTTATAAATTTGTTGAAGAGTTGGAGAGGACAGTTCAGCAGAGCATTTCTTAATTAAGATGGCAGGGATGAGATCAGGCCTACATACCTTAAAGATGTTTAATTTTTTTTTTTTTTTATATCACAGACATGAGAAGAAGTGATTTTCAGACTTAAGAGTGTAGCGTCTTTCCACAAAGGGAAATTTGTGAGGGAGTGATTCGAGGGATCTAAGGTGGAGTTGCAGGCAAACAGGTCAGCCCGGAGAGATATTTAATAATATAAAACAAATATTGCTCCAACAAATTACGGGTGGTTCTCTCCCTTCTGAACATTATTCACATACTTCCCCATGAGGACGAAATGTGATAATTGTTTTGTCCTCGGTCCAGAAGAAAACAAATTTTTTCAGGGGCAAGAGGGGGGAGGGTATTTGCTTGGCACTAAATCATGGAAAGCATTAAATCATGTGATATTATACCTGGTATAAAGGTTAAAAATGATCTCTGAAATTTGGTACCGATCAACTACACTAGCACACTCTATTACCTCTTCTCCATAAGGACGAAAATAAAAGTATTCCAGTTTAATATGGAGATATCCAGCTCCCCTCAAAAAGGAATCCTACAGGTAGTACAATAAATAAAAATTGCCCCAGTTGAGATGATACCTTTTTGAAGAAAGCTGTTTTACTTGCCATAAAATTAAATTTTGAAAACATTTCTTACAAACACATTAGGGCAAAAATTGGTGTTTTATTAATGAAAACAGTTTAGTTTTGCTAAATTTGCAAAATTTTTAGAAAATTATTACTTCCAAATTGTCTTAAAAAATTTTTTCATTAATAATTCATTTTTTTACCTTATTGTTTTTCGTAATTTTGGATATGTTCATTACAGTGACATGACAGTTAAGTAGATACCATTGGTTTTACTTGAAATCCAATATTTTGATTTTTCACTCTAATAACGAAGAAGCACCAAAAAATAAAATAAATTTAAATTTCACAAATTTTCAAAAATATTCAGAAGAAAAAATTATAAAATAAATTTTTGGGTGTGGCACAAGACCAAAAAGGGGTATGGGAGCTGCCATTTTGTTTTAAAATTCAAGGGTGACAATTCAAGTAGGCTATCCATTTATTTGGTGTATATTTGATTTTTGACATTTTCGAATCACTGCGGATTGTAAAACAAAGTTGGAAAAATTGGTTGCTATGTCATCTGATTTGTTTCTTGTGGTTTTATTTACACGCATGTGTGTCAAAATTGTATGCAAACATGGCCACCAGTGATAGCATAAGGAATTATATTGCATAATAAAGGTCTTAATATCCGGAAAATTACCTGTCTGCGCGAAAACCTATATAGTCGTTATTTTATTAGTGTTAAGGTGGAAAGAAAATAAAAATTTACCAATTTAATTTTAATGCAAATAAACCAGCTTCCATCCAACAAAAAAAAGCATTCTCTGGAGACTGGGGCAATATTTATTTTGTTACTCTATCCGTAGGAGGATACCTTTTTGAGGGAAGCTGGATATCTCCACATTAAACTGGCCTTTGTCACTCCAGTCATTGTGGGGAAGAGGTAATAAAGGCAAGCAAAATTCGCAGACTTAAGCGAGTGGAACTGGCTGGCGTGATCGTAGAAATATAAAGTGTATCATCACAACTAATAACAACTTTAGTACTGACCGCCCAATGCGTGGGCGCTTAGTAAAGTTCGGAGTTTTTGCAGACTGACGTGCGTATGTGCGTAACAGACTGGTAGTTATTTGTTTTCGTTTTATTTTATTTTTTGTTTTATTTTATTGTTTGGTTGGAGAAAAAATATAGCAAGCAGAAAAAATTGGAACACAACTATCAAAAGAAAACGAAACATTGAAATCAAAAAATAAATTTTAAAGAAAATTTTTTTTTTTTTTACATTTATGGCCGTCTCACATTGCGCATTTATTTCGAATGTCATTTCTTGAAATTAGTAGAGTTGGCGCGATTTCCAATTCAATTGTAGTATAGAGACTGTGAGAATATCTCTCTCAGTCTTTGCTTACATTTACATAAAATCATATTTATTGTTCGGGAATAAAAATAAAATTATATAGATTAAACTCCCCATGGCTATCAATATTGGCTCAATAGTGAGTGAGTTACAACAGTCGAAAAGCGATCATACAAAATGAAATGTGGGTTCCTGAAAAAAAAAAAAACCAAAAAAAATAACATTGTTTATTGATATATTTATATCATTTTTTATTTGTAAGTTTGTTTTTATTTATTATTTATGTAATTGTGTTCTAATGTTTTGTTTTGTAAAGTTATTTTGGACTGTTGGAAGGGTTATGTCCAAAAATTTAATACGCAAAGTTAAGACGCTGGAAGTGGACTCGGTTTACCTAAGTATGAAATGTAAGTCACTGAGCATGAAACGAAAAACGAAACCATATGGAACCACTTCTTGTTTTATCATAAAACAACAACAACAATAATAATAATAATAATAATAATAATAATAATAATAATAAACTTACTTTTTACACTTCTATAAATATTTTTTTAATATTTAAAATATATTCATATGGATATATTCATTAAAAAAAAGTAATCCATTTTTATGACAAAATTCCATTTATTCATTTTAAGAAACGTTTTTATACAAATGATTCAAATAAGTTTTTTATTAAAAAAAACAAAAAAACTTTCATACATGACAGACTTCTGTGATAAAACTTGTGAAAGACAAATATATTATTAAAAAAAACACCATTCATAGAAATGTAAATAATAAAAATCCTCATTCGTGTGATTTGCTTTTTTAAAAAAAACTATTTAGTTTTATTTAAAAAAAAAAAAATGAAAGTTTATTTTTATTGTTTCATGATAGCACAAGAAGTGTTAAAACTAAAATAATTTTTTGGAATTAAATTATTTTCACATGGTTTCGTAATTCGTTTCATGTTTAGTGACTTCCGTTCCGTATTTAGGTAAACCAAGTCCACTAACTGCCACTTGAGTACAGAATTTTGGGACTAGGCCATAATTTAAACAGATAAAGTAGGAGAAATGCAACAATTTAAAAAAAAAAAAAAATCCGTGTAAGACAACAAAACAACGTAAGCATTCGTTTTAGGAATCCGGATTTCGTTTTGTATGGTCGCCTTTCGACACTATCGGAGGGTTTGTATTACTGTACACAGATTCGAAAAAGTTGTCAAAAAACAAATATATAACAAATAAATGTTATCAAAGGCAAGATAAGTTACTTTTCTACCAAACTGGATATAATTTTCGTGTTTTTATTCAATGTAACATGTTTATTCAGCTCGAAAAACATGTAGTGTTTACCGATGTATTGGAAAATTCAAAATGGCGGCCGACTCTCTCTTAAACACGGTAAGTTCGGGAAAAGGTGTTATAAATAATAAACTAGACAAAATACTGTTAGAAATTCGTTCAATATATATTACCGTGAAATAGGTTGACATATATTCGGTGTTTTTTTTTATAGTATTTTGTCTAGTTTATTATTTATAACACCTTTTCTCGAACTTACCGTGTTTAAGAGAGAGTCGGCCGCCATTTTGAATTTTCCAATACATCGGTAAACACTGCATGTTTTTCGAGCTGAATAAATGTTACATTGAATAAAAACACCAAAAATATATCCAGTTTGGTAGAAAAGTAACTTATCTTGCCTTTGATAACATTTATTTGTTATATATTTGTTTTTTGACAACTTTTTCGAATCTATGTGTACAGTAATACATACAAACCCCAAACCCTTATATCCATTAAATCGAAGAACGTCAATGGCATTTTACTTTAACCTGAACCGTTTTGGTTCCTCACAAAATACGAAAAAAAAAAAAAAAAAAAAAGTTTATCAAAATTTATTTGATTTAAGTTATTTTCAATTGTGTGTGCGTTAGGTAAGGTCGTGAGTATTTCTGCACTTATGAAATTAAAATTCAATTATAATACTTATTGAATTTTCTTGCCCTTTTAATCAAAACAGTTCCAAGATGCTTTGTTTTTGTTTTTTATCATAATCCATGAAATACGTTTTACAGCTGAATTCTTATAACATTTTAAGATTTTTGATATGACAGGGGCGCATGAGAAGATTAATGTTTTTTTTTTCCTTTTTGGTTTAGAAGAGCACAAATGAAACCCAAAACTCAATCCCTCCCCCCTTCTCCCAAATGACACCCTGGATTCAGAATAAAAACTAACTCAGTCTAGAAGTATTTCTCCTCTCTCCTGACCGAGATCAGAACATTTTCACCCTATCCCCAAATTAAGTTTCATTGGCGAACCTGAACGACAATTACCCCCCCTCTATATATGAAGTGTCCAATCAATAATAATCCACTGAAAAAATTGCAAAACAACAAAAGCCCGTTTTTTGAAAAGCCGTTCTTAATATGAGAAGGTTGGGGGTGTTTATTCCGAAAGCCGTTCATGAGGGGGGGGGTTCTCGTTCAGGTTCGAAAATGGGCGTTAGAAAATCACCCAATAAATGTCACTGTTCTGGACAAGATCAAAGTGTAGTATCTGTTCTTCAGGCTGCACTTCAATTTCTTGTTCTGTCAGTGAAGGAGAAATCCTTCACGACTGAGACAATTTTTATTTTTGTTCCTTTTCTCCAAATTAAAAAACGATCCTGATATCTAACTGTCCTGTGGGGAGGCATTGTAAATAGGAACATTTATTGGGTGAGTTTCTAACACCATTTTGTTTTATTTCTTGTTTTGAAGTGATTATCAAGTCTTCAAAAACATCGCGGCCATCT
This sequence comes from Euprymna scolopes, assembly GCF_053919585.1. NCBI lineage: Eukaryota > Metazoa > Mollusca > Cephalopoda > Sepiida > Sepiolidae > Euprymna > Euprymna scolopes. The sequence goes on from NC_136488.1 coordinate 47,883,183, forward strand.
TTTCTTGTTTGCCGGCAGTCTTCAACATTACTCGTTTTTCGAACCGAAAACAATTTACATTAAATAAAAACACTAAAAACTTTTCCAGACAGATAAGAAAAAGTAACTTATCTTGCCTTTGATAACATTTATATTTGTTATATACTTGTTTTTTTTTGTTTTGTTTGTTGACAACTTTTTCGAATATGTGTATAGTAAAACAAACCCAACTCTTTGAAATTTAAAAGTATTTTTTAAATCCTTAATTATAAATGCCTCTTCGTGAGTACAGAGTTAATACATATTCAGTTTTAATATGGAGAAAATCCAGCTTCTCCAAAAGGGGTATTCTAGATTGGAATAAAAAAACATTTTTTTAAAAAATAGCACAATTCTTAAATTAGGAACACAATAGTTAACAAAGCTCACCCGCCTCACCCCTTCGTGTTAAGAATGGATTTCTAAATAACATTTAGAAATCCTATTCTTAATATGACAAGAGCGAGGTTAACTATTGTATATCTTCACTTATATTGTTCACTGACTGAAGACAGAAAAGCCCCTTTTCTGAATTCGTGGTCGTGGGTTACCATCAATAGACTGTTTCTTTTGTACCAAACAGTAATAAACAACGTCTTACTTTAGTCCCGCGGGGAGGAATTGTAAATAGGAACAATTAAAAGTAAAGAAAATACAAAAAATCCGTACGATATACGAACTCGTTACAGAACGAAGGTATATTCCAAAAATTACGTAAATTGATCAAGTATTTTATTTCAAACTAAAATCAAAATGTACGATTTTTAGTGATTTTAACTGCATTGACCGTAAAACAAAGTTTTCACCCCATAACTTCAATTTAAGTTGTCTCCCACTTTTTTTTTTTAATTATTTATTTAATTGGATTTAATCATGGCGGACGAAAACATTACGGCTCGCTTAGTCGTAAAACTTGATTTTCTTGAGAAAAAAAAAAATTCACTTGATAAAATTACGTGATTTTTGGAATATTTCATCTTCGTTCCGTGACTGTAAATCAATACAGATTTTTCTGTATTTTCTTTACTTTTAATTGTCGCCAGAAATGCCAAACTAAATAAAATAAGCATCATGGTGGAGTGGTGGTGGTGGACTGGTGGACTGTATACTAAAAACAATTACATTAAAAAAAAAATGATTGTTTTTAATTCGAATTGATAGTTTTTAGTAATGAAGTAAAAATTACACTTACTTAATATTTAATTTTCAGTTAAAAAAAATTATTCCAGCAAATTTTAAATGTAAAATTTTCCCTGGAAAAGGTTTTCATGTGAATTTTTTTGGTTTTAATAATGACGGTTTGCTGCAGGGGGAGGGGGGGGCTCACGGCCACGAATTCGGAATAGCGGCGTATATGAGTGAGAAAATTTAATATTGCGCAAGAACTGATACTACGCTTTGCTATTAGCAGAAAAAACTAAATCAGCGAATGCAATGTAAAAAAAAAAAAAAAAAAAAAAAAAAGGCAAGTATTATGTTCATTTGTGCTCCTAAACCAAAGTCTCTGGCGCCTGTGTGAAGAACCGCATTTTAAATACCATTTAAAACACATCTGCGATCTGATAGAGAAAATAAAAGATAAAAATAACATTTTTATGGCATGTGTTCCGCCGCAGCTTTTTTAATAGTGTTGATTATTTCATTGAGAAGGGAATCTCTGTTTTTTTTCGTGACTGTGAAGATCCGAACATCTTTTCTTTCTCTGATCTGTTCAATAAGGTGGACAGGTTTGCCCCTTTTTTCTGGGATTGTCCCGAGCACCACGGATCGGGGATCGTCCATCCGACTGCGCACGGCCTGTTGAAAGGCCCGACTGATAGATTCCATTTTACCGATCTCGTCGATAACAGTCACCCCGGTATTGCCAGCGTGCAGCAAAGGTAACGCGGTCTGCTCGAACGTTTCGAGTTGGACCACATACTGACCCAGGCGATAAGGGTCGGGTCGATTCAGTGGACCAGCTTCCGCATCGTGCCCACTCCCATCAACTCGGGCGAGAGGGGCTCTTTGTTGACCGTCCACGCTGACAACGTCGAAGCCCTTTCTTCGACCGAAATGTCGAACCTCTTCGGTGATAAATCCATGTAAAACGTATCCTTGCTTCTCGAGTTCTTCGCAGGCTTTTTGGATCAGGGTGGTCTTGCCGGTGCCGGGTAGTCCTGTTAATAAAACGTGCTTCACAGACGTGGAAAGAGACGATGCACTGCTCGCCATCACGTCTGTCTCTCCGTAGTTTCCAACGGAAGACTGCTTGCAAAGAATAAAGAGAAAGTTGATAAACAAGCTAAGGTAGATAACTCGTCTCGCATTTTTACGGCGACCCAGAGCTGGCACGTGTGTCGTACTTGGACTGGGCGTGTCTCATCAAGTCAGCAAGCACACAATACCACCATAGCATAACTATAAATAAACAAATCAATAAACACAGTCTGTGAATTATTATTGTTTATATCAACATTCCATTTTTTTAAAACATAACAAAAAAAAAAGTCAATGTCCGTTTGTTTGTAAACATTTTAATCTCTATATTAATAAAACTGGCCACTTATGCGTCTGTACGCGTGTTTCTTGCCTCGACGTGACTTAATTTTACCTGATTCCGACTTTCAGCAGCAAGGTTAGGCGTGGAGCAGGTAAACCTGGGGAGGGATCCAGCTTCCCTAAGGGAGGCACTCTGGAAGAGTATCCATAACCGAGAACAGACCCGTCTGCATTCTCCGTTACGAGCGCCTTAGATAACAGCCAATAAACACATCTACCTCCGAAAGAGAAGTCAATACCTGGGAGAATGTTTATCCAGTTTTATTCCAATTAAAAAAAATTGGCGCTTCTTCGTTATAAGAGCGAAATTTGAAAATCGAAATATTGAATTTCAAGTAAATCCAATGGTGTCTAAATTGTTATGTCGAATTTAGTAACATATCCAAAATTACGAAAAACGATGAGATAGAAAAGAAATCATTAATGAAAATAGTTTTTGAAATAAATTTCAAGTTTATACATAAACAAACAGCATGAAGTCGACAGAATAACTGCAATTCGTTTTGTTTAAATTAATGGTGGATATCACAATCATAGATTCTTCAAAATACATATTTTATGTAATAATGCAGGAATATTTAACTAATTGTGACATGACAATTAAATAACATTGCTTTTAGGTGAAATTGATATAAAAAGTAAGTAGATAGCATTTTTTTAAAAATAAAAATTCATTTTTTTTCGATTTTTTTTAAAGGAAGAAGCGACAAAAAGTATAATTGCACAAAATCTTTACGTACATGTTAGCTTAAAAAAAAGGCTGTATCAAAATTTACACAAGTTCATCCAGTACTTTTAGTTTTATAAAATAGAATCAAATTTGATCGATAAACAATTTCTAGCCGGTATTATTACGATGATTATGTATTGAATTATGTCCCTTGGTCGTTGACCTTCATATAAGCAGAAAATGGCAGACGAGACACGTCGCCGTTAAAATTTGTCTTCTCTTGTTTAAAAATATATACTTGATAAATTGGCGTAATTTTTTGTGTGCTGTCTTTTTAAAACTTAACACATAAATGTATAATAAACTGTTGGTGCTTTTTTGTTTGTTTTCTTTTTATGAGCAATTTTTAACATGGGATTAAAACTGGATAAGGACCTCATACGACTGAACCGAAACAATATCTTATTCAGACAACAACGATCGGGCATCCTAGTGAACCAACCAGACCCTTAAATCTGAATAAACCAAAGATTCCCCTGCTTTCTGCTGTTTTTTTTTATGTGTGTGTGTGTTTTTTTTACTCTCTAGGAGTAGTCACTCAAGGCATCTTTAAAGATTTCTCTTTGAGAGCAACTTGTTGTGTTCTCTGGAATCTGAGTGACAACGTCTCCTGAGATTTTCAATATTCCTCATCACTTTTGATAACCTTTGCAAATGAATTTGCGTTATCGCAACAGTCGCTTACCATTGATTTCTAGTTGGCAGAGACCATTGGTCTTTACTGGAATTTAGGTAGCAATAAGCCTCCCCAATGTTCCAGTCCTCTTTGCACGTATCACTTATCCAGCGGAGGTGTTGGCTAGTGCTTATTATTATTATCAAATAGTTATTGAAATCAAAGGCATAATAGCAAGAATTTAAAAATCCTAACAATAATTAAAAAACCTTTACGTTTATTCGTAAACAAGTCAGCCATTTTAATGTTTTGCTGATAGTTGAGAAAAAAACAAACAAAAAAAAACGAACGGATTATTTCGTGCTCCTTCAATATTTGCAAAGAATTTAGAAGCATATCAGTTGTCGAATAGAAAGTTGAACTGGTTTTTAAATTCGTAGCAAATTCCCATGTATTAAAAGTTATTTACATCTACTACTTTTATAAATAGAGATTAAAACATTACCCGAAAAGAATTAATTATAGTTTTATAACAATTTGGTTCAGTTAATAATTTAATTACCAAATGACAACTTAATAATTAAAGTTAATTTTCAAAATTCTATTAAAAAAATAAGGTAGTTAAAAAATACAATAAAATAATACTCCAGAGCAACGTCGAGTATGTTTAACTAATTTTATATAGCTACTAGCATTTCACTCTGGCGTTGCCCAGGTGTTTGGCGGTGTATGTTGAGCAAAAAAAAAAAAAAAAAAAAAGCGGTCAATTTTTTAAAACTTTGACCCCTATTATGGCCCCTAAACATTTATTGTTTTGAACTCAAATCAAGTTATTAAGTTAGATCCATGTTCAAGGAACCTATATATAAAATTTCAATTGTTTATACCCAAAATTGGCGAAGGAGTTTGGTAGAGTTCTCAAAGGTCAAATTGTTGAACTTTGACCCCTTAACAGGAAAATTTCTGGCCGAAAAAGGATTACAAAGATTTTCCCAAATCTCAGTACCCTGTATATCAAATTTCGAGTCTGTAGACTGAAAATTGACAGAGTTATTGCGTAGGGAAATGTACACAGACACACACACACACACCCACACACACACACATACACATACACACACACACATTCACTTTTATAGATATATTAGCATGGGCGCCCGGCGTTGCCCAGGTGTTTGGATGTGTATGTTGAGCAAAAAAAAAAAAAAAAGTGGTAGTAGGAAGGCAGGCTCGAACTCGTACCGCAAAGGAGGAAAAGAATGGGGTAATGCTGTTGCGACCACTGCCAAATCGGAAGCGACATTTTTTTAAAATTAAGGCTAGACAATCTAAAGGAGAGGATAACTTTAAAAAATATCGGCGGAAAAAGTGACCCCCCCCCCTGTAGAAAAGTGCCTAGTTGAAGGGGAAGATATTAATGCTTTTAGCCAATTTTTCGATATTTGTCATATGAAAGATCGAACTTCAAAACAATACTGATCTTGGTAAAATCCGTCGCCTCTATTGAAAGTTTAAGGCAGACATGCAAACATACATACATACATTTATATATTGGTAACTGAAAATTTTCGACCCAAACTGATGAAAATCTTGCCCTATCTCTGAATACCCTTTACGTATAATTTCAAATATTTAGACCAGAAATTGTCTGAGTAATTTGGAAGAGACCGCAGAGGTCAATTTTTTTAAAACTTTGACCCCTATTATGACCCCTTTAAATTTATTGTTTTTGGCTCAAATCAAGTTATTAAGTTAGATCTATGTCCAAGGAACCTATATCTAAAATTTCAATTGTTTATACCCAAAATTGTCGGAAGAGTTTGGTAGAGTTCTCAAAGGTCAAATCGTTGAACTTTGACTCCTTAATCGCCAAATTTCTGGCCAAAAACCGATCACATCGATTTTCGCAAATCTCAGTAACCTGTATATCAAATTTCGAGTCTGTAGATTGAAAGTTGACAGAGTTATTGCTTAGGGAAATGTACACACAGAGACAGGCAGACATTTTCACTTTTATAGATATATAGACTAGCATTTCAGTCCGGCGTTGCCCAGGTGTTTGGATATGTATGTTAAGCAAAAAAAGGAAAAAGAAAAGTGTTAGTAGGAAGCCAGGCTCGAACCCGTACCGCAAAGTAGGAAAAGAACGGGAAAAACATGATGTCTTTGCTGTTGTGACCACCGTCAAACCGGAAGTGACATAGATTTAAATTAAGGCTAGACAATTGAAAAGAGAGGATGATTTTCGAAAATATTGGTGAAAAAAGCGACGTCCCTCCTGTAGAAAAGTGCCCAGTTGAAGGTAAAGATATTAATGATTTTAGCCAATTTTTTTATATTTGTCGTCTGAAAGGTTGAACTTCAAAACAATACTGATCTTGTAAAAATCCGTCGCCTCTATCGAAAGTTTTAGGCAGACATGCAAACATACATACATATTAGTAAGTAAAATTTTTCGACCCAAACCGATTAAAAAGCTTGCCCTATCTCTGAATATCCTTTATGTAAACTTTCAAATGTTTAGACCAGAAATTGTCTGAGTAATTTGGAAGAGACCGCAGAGGTCAATTTTTTAAAAACTTTGACCCCTATTTACACCCCTTAAAAATTATTGTTTTGGGCTCAAATCAAGTTATTAAGTTAGATCCATGTCCAAGGAACCTATATCTAAAATTTCAAGTGTTTATACCCAAAATTGTCAGGAGTTTGGTAGAGTTCTCAGAAGTCAAATCGTTGAACTTTGACCCCTTAACAGTCAAATTTCTGGCCGAAAACGGATCACAAAGATTTTCCCAAATCTCAGTACTCTGTATATCAAATTTCGAGTCTGTAGACTGAAAATTAACAGAGTTATTGCTAAGAAAAGTGTACACAGACACAGGGACACACAGACAGACACACAGACATGTTCACTTTTATAGATAGATAGATAGATAGATAGATAGATAGATAGATAGATAGATAGATAGATAGATTACTAATGGAGATTTGATATCTTTCTGTCTGAAGTCCAAACTATTAATATCTTTTAAGTGAGAGTAGTATAGTAACTGTTCTGTGGCATGATACTTTCCTCCTAGTCATGACCTTCTCCTTTTTTGAAGTGGTTGGTGTCGTGTAGTATCTCTTCTATCGTTATGAGACCCTCTTTCCCAGGTATTACTTCATCCTTTAAAGTGGGGGTAGCATACGTCAACAAGAATTTGTTCACCTGTTCATTAGAAAACTCAACACTTCACCTTTTCTATCCTCAGTCAGTGGAGAAGGAATCCTTCACGATTGAGATCATTTTTATTTGTGTTCCTATCCAGAGTGTCCGTTTTTGGGGAGCTGGATTTCTCCCACATTAAAAACCGACTTTGTGTCTAACTCTGTCTTCGTGGGGAGGCAAGTAAATAGAAACATTATAAATATTATTACTAGTTTGATTCTTCTCTCCTTTTTCTCCTTTATCTTTTTCTTTTTCTTCTCATTCTTATTTTCTTTCTCCTTCTTCACTTTCTTCTTATCCTTCCGTTTCTTCTTCTTCTTCTTCTTCTTCTTCTTCTTCTTCTTCTTCTTCTTCTTCTTCTTCACCACGTTCGTTTTACATGATTATTCCTCTCAAGTTCATGTTTTTCTTGGCCTTCCTCTGTGAACCGGACTTAGTATCTTAACTAAGGTTTGATTAGTAGAGAAAAATGTTCTTTTCGTTCATTTAAATTTGACGTAAACGTTTGGAGTTTGAGTATGAATGAAATTTTGTATTAATCTACTTATGTTGTAAAGTGCATTTTTATTTAATCGCTTCAACCCAAAATATAAAGAATTCAAGAAAACTCGGGAAAATTATGGAAATAAAAATAAAACAATCTTTTTTTTTTAAGAAATAAAAATTAAACAATTTAGAAAATAATAAAACGCATCTAATAATATTTATTCATGTTATTTTTTTTAATTGTTACATCCTAACATTAAATAAATAAACTAAAAAGATACCCCGGAAAATTAATAATATACAAATTAAATCATTCCTAAAATTCCAAAGTTAATGAAGTTTATGTTCTAAATATATCCTAAAATATGATGAACTTGTCGTGAGAGATTACCCAGTGAAGGTCACCCCAACAACCTTCGAGAGACACAAGACAAATATGGCAATGTTAAAGAAAGATAATAAATCCCAAGAATGTCAATTATAAATAAAATTTGATCGTGAAGGTGCAAGAAAATGAATCGGATCAGCCGTTGGCGTCACAAGGTTGTAGGCATCGAGTGTCTGATCACGTTACTTTTCCAACATTTGTGGGTGAAATATCACTGCGTCTGCGGTTAGTCTAGTTGCTATCTTCAGTCGATGCTAGTCAAGCGTAGATGCAGTACCAAAGTTGCTGAGCAGGAAGTCATTCTGGGAAGAAAAAGTAACGTATCAAATTATAGCTAGTAATTTTTTTTCTGAAAAAGACCAGGTAGAAACGAACAATTTGTAGTGAATAGTTTTGTCTTGAAAAGAACTGAATGTTCTAGGACTGACAAATCAAATGCCAGTGTCTGGTCAGGAAACAGGAATGTTGGTTTCTGTGTTCAGTTTATGGGCTGATCGAATCAACAGCTAAACAGGCAGGAAGTGGTCAACAGTTGGGCAGAGGAGCAGGTCAAAATGACTGGGATGCTAGTTGCAGTTGGATGCAGCAGCTGGAAACATCAACAACAGCAGCTGATCAAATTTATTTGTTGCTCTAGTCACAGCGAGACTTGTTAGTTGTTGTTTTCCAAACTACAACAAACATCTCATTATGAATTAGGCCATTAATTTAATATGATCTCAAGTAGGTTAAAAAAGATGATGGAGCTCCTTGAGGAAAGGGAACGTAGGCAAATCCATACAGTTCGATCACTGAACCCCTATCTTCTTCACCAATGCTGCTGATTATATGAGGGGCGTTCCAAAAGTAATGCCGACTATTTTTTATTCCATCTGAATGGGTCAGAGGGGATTGCAGATTGCATTGTTACGATGGCTGAACTTATGCATTCATGACCTGCAAGTTTCATCTCTCTGTTGCAAATATTGACGGTGTGAGACTCTAAGAAAGCAACCCCTCTCATGAACGTGTGTCAGAAGCAGAAATGCATCATTGAATTCCTGGCAAAAGTGCACTGGGAATGATGGTGACTATGTAGAAAAATAAATTCTGGAGCACAAAAGGTTGCCCGTTTTACTGGTATCACTCCCATCTCCATAGTTCTTCAACTTTTTTGAGTTAAAAAAAAGTAGGAGGCTTTATTTTTGGAACAACCCTTGTGTGACAAAGCACACTCTGGACGCCCATGCACAGCCATTCTTCATCGCTGGCAAAAATACATTGAGAATGGTGGTGACGATGTAGAAAAATAAATTCTGGAGTACAAAAGGTTGCCCGTTTTAATGGCACCACTCCTGTCTTCAACTTTTTTTAATTAAAAAATAGGAGGCTTTACTTTTGAAACTGGCCTCATACATCGAAACAGATCAGCAAGTAGAAACGGTTAGCTGGAAATTAACATGGTGGTAATTATCAAGTTACAATGAATTTAATTGAAATAGATATTAAACTTGCATTTTATACACTGTGTCACTTTGAATAATTTCTCTTTTAGCAGACATGCATTGCATGAAGAGAAATGATGTGAGAATAATACAATGAATGTGTAATGTGAGTCTTAAAGACAGACTTAGATCTGATGACCTCAGAGGAAGATTGAATTTGAACAGTATAAGAAGATGTGTGCGATAGAGGAGACTTTGATGGTCTGGTCATGTTGAAAGAATGGATAAGAATTCTGCAATTGAGGTAGTATAAACATAGAAGGTGATAAGAATGAACCTGAGAGAAAGAGGGATAAATAAAGGCCTGGCCAGTGATTTTTTTTTTTTTTTTTTAAGCAGGCATCATCACATTATCAAGGCCAAGAGGCCACTCAAGGATAAGGGTTAAAGAGTGTACAGTAGAAATTGGACAATATAGTAATCATTAGTAATGAAAATTCGGTAAATTTGATAACTTATATGGAACGGCTCATCAAGAACTTATTTACGTTAAACTTGAACACAACCATATTGTAGTCAGCCGGAAAGCAGGAAAACGGAAGACAATTCCATAGGCGTGCAGTTCTAAGAAAGAATCTTTGTTCATGGAATCTACGTTTAGGTTTAGGCACAGATAAAGAGTGAGGGGAATTATTGATAGTGTTTTCAGCTAGACGAGTGTTTCTTGTGAAAGTTTGGCGAGGGGGGACCATAGACTGAAGCTCAGTCGAACACTGGCAGAGTTCTAAACTCTGTGAGAATAAAATTCTCACAGAGTATCTGGTGAGATCCATTAATGATCAGTAATGATGGAACTTGGGTAGGGTTTAATTATTTAAGAGGGCAACTCAACAAGAACATATTTACATTAGACTTGAAAACGATCATGTTATAGTCAGCCGGAAAGCAGCCCCACGGTATTGCGGTATTGTATTTCACAGACAGGCAGTTTTATGAAAGAAACTTTGCTCATGGGGTTTTTGTTTAGTTTAAGGTACAGATAGAGAGTAAAAGAAATTGTTGACAGTTGTTGTAGCTAGATGAGTATTTGTTGTAAAGTGAAGAGCACGTGTAACAATCTATGATATAAATCTCACTTGTCTGTTTAAATGTATGTATGTATGTTCGTATGTCTGCCTAAAACTTTCGACAGAAGCGACAGATTTTCACGAGATTGGTATCGTTTTGAATCTTGACCCTTCGGATGACAAATATCGAAAAATTGACTAATAACATTAATTCCTTCACCCTCAACTGGGCACTTTATTACAGGGAGGGGTCGCTTTTTTCGCCGATATTTTCGAAAGTCATCCCCTCTTTTCGATTGACTAGCCTTAATTTAAACTTACGTCACTTCCGGTTTGGCGATTGACGCAACAGCAAAAACATCACTTTTTTTTTCACATTCTTTTCCTCCTTCACGGTACGGGTTCAAGCCTGCCTGCCTACTAGCACTTTTTTTTTTCTCAACACACATCTCCAAACACCCAGGCAATGCCGGCACCCAGGTTAGTCATAAAGAAAGACATTTTTTCTAACAGAGGAATGTTCTTGCTAGGTGATTTGGTTACACACTGACCAATCAGCTTGCAGGGCGCATTGATGCCATCTTTCCTCTAAAGAATTACTTCAGCTTCTTTGGGAATAAGAGTTGGTGAGCAGAGAGAACCCTGGAAGCAATGAGAGAAGACGTCCCTTTCCTCTCTCCTGTCCCTATCCACTGTACGTTTAAGCGTCAACTATCTTTCCCTGAAGATAACTGCTGATAGGCTTTTTAGGATACAACCGATGATGCCTCCATTCAGTCCCAAGAGATACTGAGTAATTGTGAAGAAAGGGTTGCACAATTTCAACCACACCTCTCCTGAATCAACACTGTTTGAGTCTAGTGGCAAGGATACATGCTAGACGACTGGAAACAATGCTGAGATAAGCGAAGAGCACGTATAGCACCTGGCATTCCCAAATGGTCATCCATTTTAGCACTGACCAGATTCAACGTTGCTTAATCTTGGTAATCAAACGAGAACCAATGTGCTTATGATTGATTATGCCATATATATGCTGTGATTCAAAGAACTTATCTTTATTTTCTTTACTTGGACACTACTACACTTTCTTCCAGCTATGCTGAATGATGTAGGTAATTGAATAAATCCTTTGATTGTTGTTATAAAGAATTTGTTTTTTTCTATTGTGTATAGGTTTTTATTAAATACTGCTAATATACAGTGTTATGTAGTCATTATATTAACAAAACAAATGACAGGAAATAACTCAACACACTTTCTTTTTTAGCAAAAGCCTTTATATCTGGTATTTCCAACAACGCATTTTTTCTAAAATATTCAAACCGTTCTTTTTTCCTTCTTTGGCCGCATGTGATTTTTCATCACTGCTGTGATGAAAAATCAAACACATGCTTTTTCAAGCACCACTTCTCTGTCCAAGTGGGTCCTTTTGTCGGTTCTATGACGTCACATCATGCTGCCGGCACGATCATTTGCATATGCCATACGCCGCTGCTGTTAACAGCGTAAGCGTCTCAGTTACAATAGAAGTTCGTTTTAACACCTCCCCCTTACACCTTACACATGCACAACTTCAATGCCTACTGCAATGATTAGCTGATCGGCATGTTAAGTATAACAGGTAAAACCATACCGGAATGTTTGATCTGAATATCTATGAACTCTAAGCATTGAGTAATCAAATTACCACTAGCAAATCTACGGAGCTCCATGATGTAGAAAACAAATTCTTTCCTGCCAACAGATCCATGCAGCATAGATCTCAACCAGAGTTTTCATTAAGAAAATTATATATTCCTATTTGTCACAGCTCCAGCACGAACTTTTGGAAATAGCAACCAACTACTGAGATAGTCCAACTATATGCCGTCATGCTAACATCATCATTAGCAGCAAAAACATGGAGGTGACGGTGGCTAAGTGTTTAATGACATGGACTGACAACCTGGGTGTGCCAAGTTCGAATCCAATTCAGAAACATTTTCACTTCGTTTTTTCTATAATTTTTAAATCACTCGTATGAAATAATGTTTTCAAAGATGTGATCAAATGCTTATTAAAAATTCATGCTAACAACACACATACATTGATTTTAAACTTTATGACAACCTTCAATAACACCGGTCATATACTTTTCTCTCTCTCTCTACAAAGAGCCGACTCCTTAAGGGTGAAACCACTAGCAAAATGGAAAGAAAAAATCCAAAAACGTTTTCTTTGAAAAAGATGTCTTACACTGGAAGTCTCTGGATAAAATGAGTTTATATATTTAATTAAGAAATTATATATATTATAACTCCAGGCACAATAGAAATACAATCTTGTGCACAATTAAAAATGAAGCGTTGTTCATATCGTAAAAAATAATTTCCACTTGCGGCCCCACCCAAAGTTACCCGCCCCACGAGCACACATTCTAACTGACCTAGTAATGGTTTTGGTCATCAGTAAATTAGTTGTGAGTAATTGACCAGTGACCAGTCCAGAAATTAAAAAAAAAGCTTTCATCCTAAAGAACCACGTTTTATATATGATAGTACAATCGTGTCCATTATGAACTGTTGAATAATAAGAGAGCAACACATGTGTATTGTCAGCAAATACATTGTTTGAAAGTTGCCCTCACGAGAAAACGCCCATCTACTTGCCCTCAAAATACAAAAGTTAGCATAGATCTGTGAGGATAATTTTCTTTGGTAAAATGTCGCAGCCACCTTATTCTCTCAATTTTGACCCTCCAGATTATTATTTGATAATAAATAACAATCAGTCTCTCCCTCCCGGACAATGTACAAAAAAGAAATCTGTGTTATCAACAAAACTCCATCTATTATTATGATATATATATATATATATATATATATATATATATATATATATATATATATATATATATATATATATATATATATCATAATTTATCATATAAATAGGTGGAGAACAATAGTCAAAACAATGCAAATAATACAATATATATATAGTATGCCAGGAGGCGATGAAAAAATCCAATAAAGTGCTCGATCATTGGATGTGAGAGCTGAAGATACAATATTTATTTAAAAACTATATATACATATTTCAAAGGCATACCAGTGGTTTCATTGCATTGAACCAACCATAAGAGGTTGAACGGAATCAGCGCAAATTCATCAGCAACTTTGAAAAGGCAAAACAATGCAAAATAAACAGAGAAAAAAACCCGTTGAACAGGCGTTTTAAGTCAGAGTTCATGATTTTAAAATAGATCTTAGTAACCGACGCTAAAAGATTCTGATTATGGAAGGAAGAAAGTGATGACAGGATGGATAATGTAAGGTGTGTGTGTGTGTGTGTGTGTGTGTGTGTGTGTGTGTGTGTGTGTGTGTGTGTGTGTGTGTGTTTGTGTGTGTGTGTGTGTGTGTGTGTGTGTGTGTGTGTGTGTGTGTGTGTGTGTTGTAGATTTATCAACCCAGCTAAGAGTGAAATGGCTCTATCAAGTAAACACATAATCAGGAAAATTAATAAACATATCAAAAATAACTTAAACCTAAGGCTTTGGAGTAATTCCCAAGAATCCATCCACTGGTTTGAAGCCATTCCCAATAAAGAACAATGCACATTCACTCAGTTCGATATCACAGACTTTTACCCTTCCATCAGCAGGGAAATCTTCACCAGCTCTCTAACCTTCGCCAGATCCTTCATGGAGATCAGTGACCTAGAACTTGAAACTATACTCTATGCTAGAAATTCACTCCTCTTCTTTGACAACAAAACGTGGGTTAAGAAATCCGATCCTGAGGACCCCTTTGATGTTCCAATGATAAGTGCGGATGTGTGTGATCTGGTAGGCCTCTTTATTCTCCACTCCCTGCACAACAAGTTCCCCAATCATGAATTCGGCCTCTACCAAGATGATGACTTATATCTCTCACACAACGACAATGGTCAGAACCTAGACAGTTCCAGAAAACAAATGACCGCAGTCCTTAAAGAACTCGGTTTTAATATCACCATTGACACAAACTTCACTAGTGTGGATTTTTCATATGTAACATTGGACCTGTCCAGCAACTTTACCAGACCCTACTACAAGCCTACTGAACAGCTTACGTACATCAATACTCAACCCCGTGTTTTTCAGAACCTTGTCCCCAGCATCAGCAGAAGAATCTCCAAATTTCATCCAACCGAGAGATTTTCCAGCAAGCTGCACCATATTACAACAGTGCCCTCCGAGAAAGTGAATACCAGGAAGATATCTCATATATACCCAATCCACCCACCAGACAGTGCAGATCCAACAGATCCAGGAACATAATTTGGTTCACCCCCTCCCTTCCCCCCTCAATGTCAAATACAATATAGGTAGACAATTTCTCCTTCTAATAGATAAACATTTTCTACCCACCAACAAACTCCATAATATCTTTAACAGAAACACAATCAAAACTCCTGCTGTCCTTCAGTCGGCTCTATCCTGACCTCTAAACCCCAACTCCAATACCCTCCCCCCCTAACCCCGCTACTTGTGCAGGAGAGGAGATACTTGCCCTCTGGGAGGAGGCTGCACAATTAAATCTATTGTTTACCAGGCCAAAGTCATTCCTGGAAATAACCCAAGTAAAGAAGAAATTTACATTGGAATGACTCATGGTACCTTCAATCAGAGACTATATGCACACAACTCCACCTTCAAATACCCTGAAAAGAGATTTGACACATCTCTAGCCACCACGATTTGGTCACTTAAAGAATCAAACACTATATAAAACAGAATGGACGATCCTTGATGTTAAAAAATCTTATGACCCAACCTCCAAGACCTGCTCCTTATGCACCACAGAAAATATAGGATCCTTCAGGCTATCAATAACCCATCCATAGGCTGTATGAACATTAAAAATGAGATCTTCAAACAATGTCCCCACAAAAGGAAATTCCTCCTTGCCAAATGGCCTAACAGCAGCATAACTTAACCTATACACACCCTAATTAGCACTAACACACCTAAATACCGCATTCACCTCTTAATCTAGACTCCCCACCAATCCTCTTCTAAATCATATCTCAGCCTTCCTCACTACCTCCTTACCTTAACCGTATTATGCCCCCCCCTCCTTACCTTAACCGTATTATGCCCCCCCCCCCCCGATAATAAAAAAACTTCTATGGAGTTGTTATGCTCGCCCCCGCTCCCTTGTAACCTTTTCATTTCTCCTACCAGGCTACGTTATTTGAACCCCTCTCCTAATCTTATTTTCAGTACCATTATACCCTACAATCGATCCATTTCTTCTCCCCCCCCCTCCCAGGGGGTTGCTCCTATAATTTTCATTATTTACTTATATATGTGGTTTTATTATTATTATTATTATTATTATTATTATTATTATTATTATTATTATTATTATTATTATTGTTTAAATTTAAATTTTGTATTTATCATTATTTTAATACTTTTTTATTTTATCATTAATATTGTTATTGTTATCATTATTATTGTTATTATTACTAATATTAATAGTAATGGTGACAGTATTAGTAATTTTTGTGAAAGTAGTAGGACTGTGCTGGTACTCCTTCACAGTCCTTAAGTGTCATTTACTATTGGATAATTATTTAAAAATTACTTTAATTATTTTTAATTATTTTCAATTCCTCCTTTCACATTTATATTTATTTTATTGTACATTTATAAGCAAAGAAATTACGAATTTTTAAAATAATTCCTTTAAAATATTTATTTAAATTTTATCTTTACCTTTTTATTTTTATTTTAATTTTAATCTAAATTAAATTTAATTTAATATATTCATGCTTTATATCTAGAGTATTTTTATTGTACATTTATTTATTTATTACCGTTATTTGTTGTACCTTTATGTGGGGTTATGTGTTTGTTTAAACAGGACCTTCTTTTTTAGAGAGGTTTTCCTGACTATCCCCCACCCCCCGCTAAACATACATATACACACGTGTGTGCGCGTCTTACATTATCCATCCTGCCATCGCGTTCTTCATTCCATAATCAGAATCTGTTATCGTTGGTTACTAAGATCTATTTTAAAATCAGGAACTCTGAGTTAAAACGACAATTTGTAGCTTAGTGGGGGATGTCCTTTTCTCTTCCCTGACAACCTCTTTCCCACAGAAAAGATGTGACGAGCCCGTTTCTGCTTTATTGTTATTTTCATGGCAAGTGCTCGTCTGAGCTCCAATCTATGGTCCTCTCTTGCCTGAATTTCATGAGAAACACTTGTCTAGCTGAAACTACTATCAATAATTTTCCCCACTCTTTATGTGTGCCTAAACCTAAACGTAGATTCCATGAACAAAGATTCTCTCTTAGAACTGCACGCCTGTGGAACTCTGTTCCATTTTCCTACTTTCCAACTGATTACAATATGGTCGTCTTCAAGTCCAATGTAAACATGTTCTTGATGAGCCGTCTCCTTAAGTAATATAATTTACCAAATTTCAACTACTGACGATTACTACGATATTGTCGCATTGATTACCGTCCACTCATTAACCCTTATGCTTCAGGCCTTGATAATTGGTTAAAAAAACAAAAAAATAATGGTGTAAATTCCCCTGAACAAGAACTTGTTTACATTGAATTTTTAAGGCTACCATGCTGTATTCAACCACGAAGCAGGTCAGCAGAACAATGTTCTACAGGCAGGAAGTTCTCGGAAAGAAGTTTTATTCATGGAATCTGTATTTAGATTTAGGTACAGATAAAGAGTGGTGAAATCGTTTCTAGTGTTTGTAGCTAGTCAGGTGTTTTTGCGAAAGTTTGGCAAGTAGGGCCCATAGATTTGAATTCAGTCGAGCACTTGCCATGAAAAAAACAATAATAGAGCAAAGACAGGCTTGCAACGGCTCTTTTGTGGGAAAGAGGTGTAGCAGACACAAATAGACCCCTTTTCTTCTCGCGCATTCGCTTCCTCTGAGTGAGTGATGAGGCGTTAAACTGTCCAATCTGAGGACTTGCACACGAATACAAATTAACCCCTAGGGACCAGACAGCTTCCGGTCCCAGAAGAAAACTCTCTCTTACGCTAACAGCCTTCGTCGGTGCTAGACGTCTGTTCGCTTCGCTGCTCCTACTAAAGGTATTGACGACAGCCACGGGCTGTAACTACCTCGTAAGGCAGTGGAGACCCGACTCTACTTTCTTCCTTCAGTACGCTTTGCGAATAAACCTTTCCCTTGTTAAGTTGAAGAAGTTGTTTGTCATTGTTCATAGAATTGTGTTATTTTATTTTATTAGGGAAATTCCCTAAAGAGGTTGCAGGGAAGAGTAAAGGGCATCACATACTAGATTTCGAAGCCAGAACTCTATCAAAGCTGGATAGAGTGTGCCGCACAGCTCTTGCCCATGGCAACAGTACTCCATTTTAGAGCGTATCTGACTTTTATACAAATAGAGGATTGCATTGACAGTGAAATACCTACTGAATTCAACCATTTTTCCAGTGATAAATATTAATAGGACAAATATGGTTGAAATTTTATTCGTGGATTGTTTGCAAAAAAAAAGAACAAAAAAAAAAAACAAACAAAAAAAAAAACTCGACATCTTGTAAAAAGGGAAGAGAGTATCCGCAGCTGGGAAGTGACGTCGTCTAAGTGGTTAACACAAGTTCGAATCCAGTTCGTTCCACAGAAACACTTTCACCTCAGGATGTTGGCAATCTTCACGTATGGGTTGTAGATTTGAAATTAATTTCTACTAGGAACAAAAAGATTAAATATGGTTTTTGGATTAGTGACTAATTGGAAAATTATAGTATAAGGGTTAGGGTGTGTTTTGAAATGCAGTTAGGTGTTAGTTTTCATGTAAAGATAATCACCAGTACGTTTCCCATCTAAGTGAAAGAAATGTGGTTTGCTAGTTACTATAGATCACTTACGGTCTGGGCACAAACTGTGGCTAATAGGTATCTATTCTATAGATATTCTATAAAGTATAAATATAGGTGGTCCTTCTAACTAGAAAGATATCAAAGAAACGAATGCCAGCAATAATAATCATTGAAAATGACACTCCACAACAACAACAACAACAACAACAGCAGCAACAATCAGCAGCATCTATCTGCTTGTAGGCGTCCCTAACACCCACGCTTCAACTCAGCAGCAGGAAATATGACATTGTTGGGGGAAAAAGATGAAAATATTAGCAACATCTGTTCAGCTGTTTGTTTGTAGGCGTAACTAACGCCCACGTTTCAACTTAACAGCAGGTGTGCGGATGGTAATACGAAGATATGATAATATATCTTATTTATTACCAAAAGATTAATTCTTAATTCATGTCGGACGTCGAAGCAGAAGTACGTTGGACCCTTGTATGTTTACTTTTATATTTTAAAAATAATGATAGCGGTCCAAATGTCAGAGGGTATTTTTATAAACTTCACCTTCAAATCTATTTTCGTAGTTATTTTGAATATCGGTGTTTTTACGTGCACGGTGATATTTAGTATTCATTTATACTTCACAATTGTTTGTGCTTAAGAAAAGGAAGTTTGGGTTAAAGTAATTCGTGATTAATGGCGAAACCTATTTGAATCGAAAATATTCCGCAAAAGGAGTTGAAGAAAAAAAAAATTGAGGTAAAAGAAGAACAGGAGAACTTCATCTGATAGTCGAGAAAGGGCGGAAGTAAAAGTTACGCTCAGGTGACTATTCTAGATAAAAATAAGAGATTAAATGTATAATTATAAACAGACGTAAAATGTAGGATAACAAATGAACAAATCACCAGAAAATGAAGAAACAATATAAATAAAACTAGCAGGACCCGTAACCCGCGTTGCATCCCGCCACCCGCAAATTTAAAATACGGCTGTTGTTGTTTTTGTCGCTTGCCAATCCCCAACCTCCTCATGTTAAAAATGGCTTTTGGAATAGACACCCCATTTTGTGCCTGGGGTGGGGTTGTCACAAAATTTGCTGGAAGGTTCAGGGTATTTTTCAGAATATGGTTCAGGGTAAAGTTCAGTGCAAGGTATTTTAGTTGGCAAGACTGTGGTTATAGTGACAAAACTATCGAACCCTTAAATTCCTGTAGTCACCTGTACGTTACCAAACCTTATAAACAGAACGATTTATTCAAACAATGTAAAAATTATTACCCAAAATTGCACTTTGTATTGTTCAACGCTTTTAATTATAAATTATAAAATGAAGCACATTTACTCATTGTAAAACTTTATTTGACATTATTTCTTTTTTTGGTAAATATGAAGAATCTTTCCACCCTCGAAAAATCCTAAAAAATTACCACTTTAAAGGTTTTCGGGGTTGCTGAAAACGAAAATAACGTATAAAAATCCGGCATACGAGTAGTTTCCAAGATATGAATAAATGTTAGTTTCTAAAGCGTGGGGGATCAATTTTTTATAATAATTTAATGCGAAATTAGCACCCACTTTATGGGCGCATTTTTTTCAAGAGGGGGGGGGTCAATGTACAATGAACACAATTTAACGTAAAATGAGCACCCACTTTTTTTATTTGGGGATGGTGCATGCCAAATCGATTATTAATGCATTGTAACACCCCCTCGCCCCCCCCCAAAAGGTAGGTGCTCAGTTTACGGTAAATTGTATTCATTGTACCCCGACCTCTACCCCCAAACAATAGGTGGCCATAAAGTGGGTGTTCATTTTACGTTAAATTATTATATAGAAGTGATTCCCTACTTTTTGGAACTAACAGTATTTAATATTTTTGAAACTTCTCGTTTTTTGGAATTTTAAACGTTATTTTCGTTTTCAGCACCCCCGAAAACCTTTTTTTGAAATTAACGTTTCTTCATATATGTTAAACTACTTGTTTGCCAGAATTTGAAATGTTATTTTCGTTTTCAGCACCCCCGAAACCCCATATAAGTCGTAATTTTAAAGGATTTTTCGAAGGTGGAAAGAATCCCCATATTTACCCTTTTTTTATTTGTTAAATAACGTGGTTAACTGAAATTAAAATTTAATGACATCCTCACATGGGTAATAATAGCGTGATGTAATTTTATCCATCTATAGGTTGTGTATATAAACAGACATGCAAACATATAAATCAAATCGGAAACTCGAAAACCGAATGAAGCTAAATATTATCCCATGCGTCCCTAGTAATTGTTGCGGTATATTTATTAATAAAATAAAATAAAAAGGTTAATTTAAATTAATTGTTAACCACATGTTAACATGTGGAATAATACTGTAATTTAATTTTAACCATTTATAGTTTGTGGAGCAGTTATAATTTAAACAAACGTGAAAACGTTAAAAAATTGAATCGGCAACCCGAAAGCAAAATGAGATGAAAGGTTTTTCTAAAGCGTCCCTAATAATCGTTTAGTAAAAACGAATTACTATCTCGTTATCTTTATTACTAAAATAAAATATAATTAATAATTATTTGTCACTGTATCTTTAATAATGAAATAAAATATAATTAATAATTATTTTTCACTGTAAATGAAATGATGTAAACTGCAATAGAAATATAAAACTCCAATTTCCGTTTGGTAAAATAACATGACAAATAATCAATAAACTAAGTAATTAGTTTCTTAGTGATAAGGATAACGAAGATAGTATCGTTAATAATTAAAATCTTGTAAAAAGTAGGAAAAAGTATAAATGCACGCGGTGTAAAATGGGATCGTAAAAGGACTTATGGAAGAGGGGGAAAAATTTGAGCTACTTCCTCTGTAGGTTATGACGATGATGAAGATGGCGCTCCTAGGAATAAATATAATGTTTTAATATTACGAAATAATGTGTATGAAATGGCGTTCTATAGTTAAATAAGGTAATAGCGTAAACATAATTTTTATTTGCAATCTGTTGGTGTAAACTTACAGTATTTTGGTGCAGAGGGGGAAAACTGCGCCTCTTTTATTATATACAAGATGTAAGCGTACTTACACAAACAACTAAATTTTGACAGCATGACGATATTTGTAACAATGCAACAATCTCATTAACAAAGGAAAGATGAAAATCCAAAGACAGGTGTATTTTGAGAATTATCTCCAATAACTAGTTTCTTTCAGCCAATCATAAGTTCGATAATAATCACTGCCAAAATTTCGCATGTAATATAAAAGTTGAAGCACACAGTTTTCGCCCTCTTTTCAGCTATTTCCTTTCAGATTCATTACACCTGCGTACGTCACAATTCAGTTTAGGCCAGACACAACCAGAACTACTAAACACAGCATCCGCATATACCTTTTCGAAATCACATACACACAGGTTTCTACACACTTATTCTCTCATTAGCAAAACAAGGGCAAGCATGCGACATCCAAATTGTCTGCTCCATTTATACACACTATCGCACACAAACTCACGTGTCGCTTACCGTAATAAACATGATTGCTTAATTTTTTCTCACAGACAAAAGAAGTTTTTTTGTTTTTTTCACTTGGAACGTGAATTTTCGCATTCTACTAACTACTTTTTATCCTTCGTTGTTATAAGAATTTGTCAAAAAAAAAAAAAATTTGTAAGTATTAGAATTTGTCATTCCTTCTTTTGGTATTGGCTTTTCCTTTACTTGTTTAAAAATTTCAAAAAAGCAAACAAAAGAAACAAAAAAAACAAAAAAAAAACAAAAAACAACAACAACAACAACAACAAAATAAACAAAAAAGTAATCTAAGCATATATCTCTAACTACGACTCTGGCAACATGTGTTTGTATTTGGGACCGTAATATATTAATTCTGTTGTACAAATGTTTTTTTTTTCCTTGGTGCATTATCGTGCAACACCTTAAATGCTTCTGCGATCTCTTTTGTCTTCGATAAATTGTTTATGCGAAAATAAATGTGCATCTATATACATCTAACTATTCACTATTGTTCCTTCCTTTTTCTTCCGACATCCATGTGTTATCCATGGTATCATAACACACAAAACACCCACTTCGTGTACGGAAAAGAAATATGTATATGGTCACTAAAAACGTAAAAACCTAAAGATTTTTATCGTAACAATAGTATTGCCATATATTAAGATCCAAACAAAATTAGTTTCCTGTTTAGTTTTTAATTGCAACAAAAATGTGAAGGAAGCTTCAACGCGTCTTGTTAAATGATAAATATGGGTGGTTGAGAGATACCAATGGCCTTGAGTGGTTTAGAAAGATCGTGTGTTAGAAAAGAGATCTATTTCGAAATAGAAATTGCTTAGCAGCTGGTATATGGAAGTGTTAGCTTGCAGATGCCTGCGTAGTTTCTCTCTTCCTATGACCACCTAGTTAATGAGCTAGTAATCGAAGATCTTGGGATTTTTTAAAAATTCTGTCCGATACGATAATTCTTTCAGTAATAGAAAATTACAGAGATTCATCGTTTACTTTCTTTGAATATTTACGCACAAGTTAATACACACTAAAAATAGCAGACATGCTAATATACACACGCATACATATCTATTTTATTTACACACCATATAACATATAAACGTAATTACGTCCCTTGAAACATACATGTGTATTAAATTTCTCCTAAAATACAAATCAACTCTTCTTTCACCGGAACGTTCTTGGGACTATCTGAACTTTTGTCTCTCATTATCTTTAATCTATATTTCTATAAAAGTAAGTGTGTGTATGTATAAGGACACTTCTCAACCTATATATTCAACGAATTTTTTATCTACAGACTTGAAATTGGGTATACAGGGTATTCAGACACGTGGAAAAAATTTAATCGGTTTTAATCTGGAAAAGCGCTGCTAAGGAATCAAAATTGAAAAATTGGTACTTGTGGGTCATCGGCTTTTATTTCTTTCTCAACTGCTTCACGACTGCACATGCACGAATCATTCACATTATGCTAAGAATAAATCGGCTTGAAAACACCTTTTACAGATAGTGCCCAGCTGGCCTAATGGTTATCGTAATTAACTCACTGTCTTTAGGTTTTTGTTTTGATCTCAGCTCGAGTATTTTTTCTTACAAAAAGTGAACTGCTTAGAAAAAAAATAATACTCGCATGCACATGTCTAGTTTCTTTCTGTTTTTTGTTTTGTTTTGTTTTGTTTTTTCTTACTTCATTTTTTTGAAGGAATTTAACGTTAAGTTTAATACCGGGCAATGCCGCGTACATTTTGTAGTTGTCAATAAAAATAGCTATTTGGTATGAATAAACTTTGTTATCCTTTACTATAATTCTTAAACTATCTATTATACTAGTGACCTCGTATTATTAATAACTCCCAAAACATGTATTTCGGCTAGTAATCCGGCATTTAAGCACACTTTCGAGGGAATGATATTTTGGTCGTAAATACGATAAATTATATGAAGGAAAATAGTGAAATTTAAGTATAATGTGCCTTTTCACTGCATCACAGAACATGCCCAATTTACAGAATGCATAGATTAAAAAAAGACTCAGCAAACAAAGCGAAAAGATATTTATATGACGTCGGGTGTTTTGTCAACTATTTCTTTTGAGACGTAATCAATCGGCCCTATCAAGCGTGCATGATAGACTAAAGTGATACCGTTGCTGACTATAAGATCAGCTAGTGTAACGATTGTGTCCAATTATGCATGCACGCCGGGCTACACATCTATTGCGGTTTCTTTAACCTCTTCAAATGTGTACAATTGAAGAACACTCTTAAAAACATTACATCTATTCATATTAAATCTGCTAAAATAGTGGGGACCGAATCGAAAAATGACTATAATTGCTAAACTCCTTATTTCTCTGCTGCGCTTTATAAGAATTCGCTTTCCTCTTCACTTCCCAAAGCAAGGAAGTTTTCACGGGAACGTGTGAACTCAAAGTCTTTTCAACCAATGAAAATCGTTCCAAACGCCAAAAAGTAATACGCCAATGTGAAAATAGTGAGCCGACGCGAAGTTAGAAACTCTTATAAAACATCTAAAGTCAGAGAATGTCTGTTTAACAATCCCCTCACGTACCAGCCTTATTCAGCTCGCGCACACATTCCTACACACTAGCAAGAGTCAGACGAACAGAAACGAATTGCTACTCACACGAACAGAAGGTAACAAGATATACGCACACAAAGAGAGACTCCGTCAAAAAATACTTACCCCTCCTTCTGTTTTGGCCATACCTAATTTATTACAAACATAAAAATGATAGTAAACATTGCAGACAAAAAATTCGAGTCACAATATTCTTGGACAACAATGGTCAGTGAAAATGTTTGCAATTTAATACGCAAACGTTTAAAATATATCAAATACGTTTAGAACTAATAATTAGGTTCCAATTCATATTTAATTTTTCAAAGATAACAATTCCCAACTTTGTAATTTTTTTCTTCTCATTAATTATTTTGCAAGACCAGTTTACAAAACGCAACTTTGTCGGTATTCGCAAGCTCTTCGTAACAGCTGCAAAAAGCGCGGCAACGCGTGTTAATCTTTAAAAATCTTAATTACTTATTTTATTTACCTATCCAGTACGTTAGACATAACGCTAGACGTACAGTTGGAAATTTAAAGTACTTTTACACTATTTTCGATCATACTAATGTGATTATACAAGAAATAACAAACTTCAAAGAATCAATTATCGCACCGTATCCGGATCTTACAGAAATTGCAAATTTTAGCGAATTTTTAAATGTCGAGATAATCAATGTTTTCTTTAAAATACACGATACCGAAAGTAATTTGATAGGATTAGTGTACTCTGGCTTACAAAATACGCTTGAGCAGCCCTATCGGCATTCCTTAGTAAGGGTACCTCAGACTAACCGCTTCTCAGAAAGAAGGGAAAGTTTGGAAAGTTGAACCTCCTGAGACTAAACAGGACCATACCTCAGCACGACAGCAACAAAGTCGCTATTAGATTGCCGACAACATATCTACAACTGGTACGAATAGAAATAAGTTGGTACATGTTATTTATATGTTTATGTGCTGTTAGAAAATAAAGAGTCATTAGTTCACGAAAAAAGAGTCATAAGTTCACAAAGCAAAAAATCGGCATTTCCTTTTGTTATTATGATATTCGGTTTCGTGTTGCGTTAGTTCCTCGTGACCAAACCGAACCGGAAGTGAATCTGTTATTAAATATAATAACATAAAAAAATCCGGTATCTGGATGGAAAGCTTAAACGACTGCAGTAGGTTTCTGTTATGTTAAAAAAAATCGAAGGCGGTGTAGAAATGGAAGGACAAGAAAAGAAGTCGTATTTTAACATTTAATGAGGGCTTTATTATCTTCGTTAGTAGATTGTATAGAGAAAGGGTTAGTCGTGGAAAGTGTTTCTATGTAGAGAGAGGCCTGTTAGAAGGGAAAATAGTTCATGTATGTTTCTGTTTAAAGTAGTAGTTGGAATGTGCGTCACGAAAAATTAGAAACAGTACTGTAGGACGAGAAAGAGAGTACGTGTGTGTATTTCGCTGAAGTCTGTGTGTGAAGATAGCCACATTGGCTTGTTTGTATTCATGTCTTAATAGGACCCCAGGCCCAAGGGCCGGATGAGTTCTTTTAAATGCCAAAAGAGAAATTGGGGCGAACAGATCCGTTCCACGTGGACTTGTTGTCAGCTCAAGATTTGGGAAGGAAGAAAGAAAGAAAGAGAGAAAGAGAGAGAGAGAGAGAGAGAGAGAGAGAGAGTGTGTGTGTGTGTGTGTGTGTGTGTGTGTGTGTGTGTGTGTGTGTGTGTGTGTCTGTGTTGCGGGTTTAACCTTTTATAAACTCGGTCACGTGACTGAGAGCTGGTTTCTGATCGGACAAGCCAAGAAGGAAGTGTATTCAAAATCTCAAGTCGCGATAATTCGCCCTTGCTTGTGTTTGTTGCAATTTCGTCTGCTACAGCCGTATTATCAGTCCAATGTTGAAAACAGGAACGGCAAATAATGTTTTGATAACAAAGTACATATTTATATTTTGTTTTTCTTTCTTTCGCAATCTGAAATTGCAATTTAATTTTTACGGCAAAAACAAGGTAGTTCTATATATTTACGTCTTATATCTTATATGTTTTACGGAGGTCGTTCCAAAAATGAAGCCCCCTATTTTTTTTAACTTTAAATGTTGAAAGCTACAAAAAACGGGAGTTGTGCCATTCAAATGAGGGACCTTTTGTGCTCCAGAATTTATTTTTCTTCATAGTCTCCACCATTCTCAATGCATTTTTGCCAGAAGTTCAATGACGTATCTCTGCTTCTGATGCACGTCGATGACATTTCTTAGAGTCTCATACAGTCAATATCTGTAACCAAGAGATGAACTTTCAGATCATGAAGGCATAAGTTCAGTCATCATAACAATAAAATTTGTAATCCCATTTGATCCATTCGGACGGAATAAAACATAGGAGGCAACACTTTTGGAACGTCCCTCATTAATGGGGATGTAATGAGGCTTAACTTATAAATAATCCATTAAATTGTTTTAAAAATAGACGCTGGTGATTAAAGTATTTAATTGCATTTACATTTTTACATTGTCTTTAATGAAATATGTGTGTTTAATTCGATATTAAAATATGTGAAAGAAACCAGACCAAAATAGAGGGTGGTCTACAGCACATGTGAATATAAATGATTATAGCATCGAGTATGAAAATAGGAAATAGCGTCCAAAAATACATTTTTATATAATGAAATATGAATTCAGGACAATGAAAAATCATAGTTGCTACTACTTAAACACTCGCCTTTCAAAAGAGATGCGAAAGCGGCATGAAAGTATAAATATTATCGGGCAACGCCCGGCCTGGATAACTAGTTTTTTGTCACGTGATCTTTAAACAATAAGAAACTCTCAATTAAAAATTACCACTAAAATTAATGAAATTTGAATTATACAAAAATAACATCTGATATTGTCCCTGACTTTGGTAGAGCCCGTCTTGGATGACGATAGCGGCTTTGGGTATAACCAAGAACCACACCGACAATTAATATCAATGGGGGCATAAAGTTAAGATTTAGCAAAGGAAGGAAATGGGGGATAATATGAAACATGTATGCGTATAAAAAATGGAATAAATTAAACAGAGAATAGAAGGTAGCAAATAAACAAGAGCTACCTAAAAACAGAAATAGAATTTTCTCAAAGCAAAAATTGAGAAAAACGTAATTTTATAAAAAAATATTTTTATACAAGAGATAAGAATATAAAATTTATTTTCACGTTAGTAAATGTTCATAGTAGAAACACGTGTTTGGGTGAAGAAAGTTCAGTAAATAGTTACAAGGCTTAAAAATGTGTAGTAGTGTGAATATGCGTATATGAGTAATATATGTATGCGAGTCTTTTGAAAGTGTAGCATTGTGTATGTGCGTGAATTGGTTTACCTTGTTCTTGCTAGTGCGTGCAAAGATGGGGATAGTAGTTCGTTTTTGCTTGCCTGACTCGTCATGTGTAAGCATGTGTGTGCGCGAGATGAAAGAAGCCTGTGTGTAAGTCACTGAATCATTTTCTTTTGCGACTTACCTCACTCGGTCCACAAAAACATATCTTCCAAATCTTAAAACCTAATTCTTTCATTTTTTTTTTCTTTTTCATTTTAACGAAACGTTTACAAACTAAAATAACAGTTTAATTATTTTTATGATGTTTTATGACGCACAAAAAGGATAAAATTTGGGAATCCTTTTATGTACGAATACATTAACTAGTAAAATATAAGCAGACAATATAAAAATGCTTATATTATTAAATAAATAACAATAACCTTGACACACCGCCAACGCAGCTGCACGTTTGTATTTAATTCATGTTTATAGTTTAACTCACCTTTGCCCATAAACCGAATTTCATTTAATTTCATCATTTTTGAATAGCATTCAGCAGACAAGAATTAATTTGATGACGTAAGTAGTATGTTTGTGGCGCGCATGCGCGTTAAAAAGCCAATTATTCGGACTGCATCCATTAAAATAACATGAATGGGCAATTTCTGTACCATTTTTCATATACGATTTACTTAGTTTCAAGACACTCACGTCTTAAAAGTCAATTAAATAATTGATTAATATTCGACGGATAGCGAGCGACAGTTTATTATATAGAGATTATGTGTTTCTGCAGGTAAGCGAAACTACGTAATAGCTTACGTCATAATTTCCCGTACGCCTTTACATCTTACTAGCAAAAGTACCCGTCGTTGACAGGGTTCAAAAACAGCCTACAGAAAATGGACTCTGATTTATGAAAGTATGATAAGTTATGAAAAGGAAGGGTTGTAAAGAGATAGCTTCGAATTTGGGGGTATCAAAACCAAAGCAAAATATGATGAAAGTAAAAATAAAATAGATAAACCCCATAATTTATTATACCATACCTGTTCATACTGAAACACTTATCACAATATTCTGTGGATCTATATTAAAAAACCTTGTTAAACTTTGCGACATATTTCCATTCTATGGAGGTCAGGCTCGAACGAACACCCAATAATTTTATTATACTATATTTCTTCAAACTGAAACATAATTATTAAAGTATACTCACGCAGATAGATATGAAAAGTCTTTATTAAAGTATGTGCCTATTTCCATTCTATGGAGGCCAGACGCGAACGCAGACCTCACAATTTTATTATACCATCCCTATTTAAGTTAAAATATACTTATCAAAGTATTCTTATGTACATCTATATCAAAAACACTTGTAAACGTTTTCTTTTTTTTTTTTTTCTTTTTTTTTTTTAATTTTTTGTTTCCATACTTTGTAGACCAGGCGTGAACGCAGACCCCACAACTTTAATGAATCATCATTATGCCAGATCAAACATACCCATTCCTGTGTCTCGATATATCTATCATTATATGTGATCAGTTTTCTATAATAATCAACCATATCGGAGCCTATTCGTGACCAGACACACACACAGACGTTCAACTTTATATTATAGATTTCAGGCGATTTTATTTTGGGGATTTACTGTTTATGTACGGCCAATTTGGACACAGAAAAGGAACGATTACTAGCTGTTACTGATTCGGTATTCAAGTAACTTTGACCCGTCGTTCGAGCAAACTGCATTCAGACTATATGGACTCGTCAGCGGAAAGTATCGTAAACTATTTCGGTGCTTGTTAAGATAGAGTCGACAGATCGATTTTTTTTTTAATATGTGGTTTTAAGCAAAAATAACGGCACTTGTTTAGTTTAATCAAGACATTAAAAAACGAAAATATATTTTTTAAAATGTTATATTTTACGTACTCGTTATGGAATAAAGGTTTCATATAAAAAAATCACTTAATTTTATGAATTAGTTGTTATTTACAGAGGAAAAATCAAACTTTAATCGATCGTGTTGCGGCCATCTCGTTTTTCGCGGATGAGGAGGGGACGCCGGGTGAGATAACTTCAATCACCGCTTAAAGTTTGTTAAAATTTGACAGGATTATTTTGAAACATAGGCAGAAAAAATACCTAGATAAATATTTTAGTTTTTCACTTATTATACAGAGTATCTACGTCCTTTTTAAATCCCTTTTTCATTTTGTTCTTTTTTTAATCACGTTTATCGTTTAAAGGCACCCCGCCTCATCTCTGGAAATAGGCAAATGGCGACGATACGATCAATCTCATTAAAATTTGATTTTCCTCTGTAAAACAAAAACTACTTGATCAAATTAAGTAATTTTTTCACGTTGGGAAAATCACTTAATTAATATGCACAGGTCATTTGACCAATTTAGCCAACTATGGCATTGTGTTAATGGATTGGAGTGTTTGTAATAAAATAATCAGCCCAGAAAATATATCAAAGTTATTATTTTAGAAAAGGGGGTGATAATGTGAATTTTAATTATAACAAATGCTTGTCGAAATTAGTACCATATCAAGAATTATGAAAAATGATGAAATGTGTGTTAATTGATTAGTGTGTTTGTAATGAAATAATCAGCAAATACAAAATATCAAAGTTATTATTTTAGTAAGGAAGGCCGATAAGGTGGTTTAAAATTATGAAAAATGATTGTCAAAATTAGTAACATATCCAAGAATTAGGAAAAATTCTGAAATGTGAGTTAATTGATTAGTTTGTTTGTAATGAAATAATCAGCCCAGACAATATATCAAAGTTATTATTTTAGTAAGGGGGGCCGACACAGTTTTAACAAAAGGGCTATAATTATATGATGGTGTCTTCATTCATGCTGAACGCCCACAGAATGCCCAACAGCAATATATTACATATGTATATAAAGATGCCGCTGTGGAATTTCCACAGGTCCCGCTAGTACTATATTATAATATTATAGTATAATGTTATAATATAGTATAATATTATAATATAATGTTACAGTATAATGTTATAACAATATTAGTATAGTATAATATTATAGTATAATGTTATAGTATAGTATAATGTTAAAGCATAATGTTATCGTATAATTTCTAATGGTGCTATCTCTATCTATTTATTATTATTATTATTATTATTATTATTATTATTATTATTATTATTATTAAAAAAAATTGTGTAATGTGAATACATTACAACAATTCTCCCACCAACAATAATGGCACCAATCTCTGTAAGTACCACAGAAAATAAATGTGTGCAAAGTGTCAAAGAGAGTGAAAATGCCAAGAAGGAGGTGCACGCCCAGAACTCCATTCGAGGAACGCAAAAAGTATTGGCATTTTAGGAAGATTTATTTCCATTCTATTTTCTAGGAAAGATAACCGTTGTAATCAACTGTAACTTGTAAAAAAAATACTTTCTAACTAGCCTCTCTCTCTTTCTTTCTTTCTTTCTTTCTTTCTTTCTCTCTCTCTCTCTCTCTCTCTCTCTCTCTCTCTATATATATATATATATATATATATATATAATTATTCATTCTAAAGAAGTCTTGAAATAAAGACGAAACGCCGATGAACATATAATTTGGCTTTTTATCTGTCCATATATGCATACATATATATATATATATATATGTATGTATATTTCGGATATATATATATATATATATATATATATATATATATATATTAAAGAAAACAAAGGGATGTAGTGTTTACCTGATATACGCAATGTTAAACTTCAAACTAATATAAATAACAGTATATATAGAAAATTTTTAATCCCAACCGAATTAAAAAAAAGCTCAATACGCAATAAGGAGGAGAGCTTATTATTTCTTTCTCTTATATATATATATATACACACACACACACACACACACACACACACACACACACACACACACACATATATATATATATATATATATATATATATATATATATATATATATATATATATATATATATATATATATACCCATCGTTGACTGGGTTCAAAAACAGCCTACAGAAAATGGACTCTGATTTATGAAAGTATGATAGGTTATGAAAAGGAAGGGTTGTAAAGAGATAGCTTCGAATTTGGGGGTATCAAAACCAAAGCAAAATATGATGAAAGTAAAAATAAAATAGATAAACCCCACAATTTATTATACCATACCTGCTCATATATATATATATATATATATATATATATATATATATATATATATATATATATATATATATATATATATATATATATATATATATTCCATGTTCGGGATTTTACCGTCTTGCCTATTTGATTTTTTCTCCCCTTTTCCCTTTCTCAATCTCTTTGAATCTCTTTAACTGTCACAAACTGTTAAATGGATTTTTTAGGCAAATATGATGAATTTCATATTGTTTGTTTCCTGTGATTCATTAACCTTCAAAATTTATTGTATATTTTGCAAACCTCTTCCCTCTGATGAGAAGAATTGTATTTTTCGAAACTCCATGGATTCTCTTCGTCCGTTGATACAAACCAAGCCGACGTTTGTTTGCTTTATTTAGATACATTCAAAGAACAGGAACAAAAACAGATGGGCTTCTTATACATGATAGAGAGAGTGAACGATATAGACAGAAAAGGGAGACAGACAGATAGGTAGACCGATAGATCGCTTATTTCGTTACAATTTGTTACATTGTACGCGACCGTCTCCCTTTTGTTGGGGCTTCCAGAGAACGGTGACAAATCGCATCCACTTACTTCAGTTGTCACCCAAAAAGAGACTGTAGACCTCCGGCTGGAAGTCACGTGGTTGCGTTGACTGCTGTTAGGTCTTTATGGGGTGTCACTTAACCCCTTCTATCTAAACATCTTCTTTGCTATCTAATAAGTTTTCAAACATGGAGTCAGATGGACAGTCCATTACAATCAAAACGTTAATTAACCTAATTACTCCACTAAATATATGAAAACAAAATTGCTATTACTAGTAATTATTTTTGTTTAGCAAATTTATATTAAGTTTAATGATATTATAATATAAAGTAATTAGTTCAACTTAAAGCTGTTTATTGTTTACTGTTTTTGCAATCAATATAATATTAATTAAACGTGTGGTAAAGCTTTCATAACGTGTCCTACTGACGCTCAAAACATACAATGTTCAGGTGAACTAATCAGTGTTACTGGTTAGTTTTACACCCCTAAAGGTGAGGGAAAAGAAATTGCGCAAGGGCTACTTTTAAAACAGATTCACAAGAAACACGAAAATACTCTCGATCAATATTGTCAATTCAGCATTTTTCCCGCTAGATCTGGAGATTTTGTTTTAGATTTAGCTAGTAAAATTTAAATCTAGCGGCTAGAATTTTTTTTTTTTTTTTGTAAAATCTTGAGATATCGTTTGATACAACCACAATTCAGATTTCAGTGAACCTATTTTCCGTATTCATTTCCTCTCTCGTCATTATATGAAGCTATTTCTTAAGCTATCTTCCATGCATGATACATGCAGAACAGTAGTAACTATACACTTCAATAGAAAGTCCAACATTTGAAAACATCTACGGGATCCTCGACCCTATACATTTAAGATGTTTCAGCAGAATAGTG
Organism: Euprymna scolopes; assembly: GCF_053919585.1. Lineage (NCBI taxonomy): Eukaryota > Metazoa > Mollusca > Cephalopoda > Sepiida > Sepiolidae > Euprymna > Euprymna scolopes. The sequence goes on from NC_136488.1 coordinate 47,916,538, forward strand.
GGGTTTGAAACAAATGCATTTCAGGTTAAAGCACTATTATGTACATAGTGTCATGTCGAAATTAGTATAAGCTAAAAACATTATGAAAAACGATCAATAGAAGATGTCCTAGATCTAGTTTTTACATAAAATCATACATACGCTATTTTGTATTTTTAAATGGCGGGTTTTAATTGAAAACAAGGAAAAAAGGGAGATAAATCAGTTTGTCAAACGAAATTTGTCGCAAAAATTGTTCCACATTAAACATACGATAAAACTCAATAATTTGATAAATGCTATTTTTGCTTGTAATTATTTTTTAACTGGATCATTTTTTTAAATTTCGACATGACACGTAAGGGAGACGGTCGCGTACAATGTAACTAATTGTAACGAAATGGTGTGTATGACAATGATTTCATGTGGACTGAAAAAATAACAGTATTACAACTTGTCATGAAGCTGTCTGACAATTTCGAAATGATTCAATGGATTGTCAAGCATCGGTTAATTCTTGGAGATGTGAAATCTGTAATTTACTCTGCGCATTGAACCGTTATCCGTAATCAGTTGAAGCTTGGAAAGATCTTATCGTTCAATACGAAAAACAAAACAAACAAACAAACAAAAATTTTTTAAACGAAGCAAACTTTCCCTACGAACAATTATCTTTGTTATTTAGTTTTGGCAAATTGCAAACAAAATCTTGAACAGAAGCGTGTGCTCCATCCCAACTATCATCAATGGACCTGAATTAATCTCGTCAGCATCAGACAAAGCCAAGCTCTTTGCCAAGAACTTTGCAGCCAATTCTACCCTTTGCGACCAAGGCTGCCAACCCCCAATATTTCTTCCTGTATCAGAAAACACACTATGTGATATACAAATATCTGTATGTGATGTTGCCAAGCTAATCAAAAACCTTGATTCCAGTAAAGCAACCGGCCCTGACGATATTCCAATTATAGTACTCAAAAAACTTCAACCAGAATTAGCACCCATACTTACAAAACTGTTTAAACGTTGTCTTAAGAAGAATTGCTTCCTATCACCCTGGAAAATCTCATTAGTATGCCCTGTATTTAAGAATTCAGGTGATCGTTCATCCCCCTCTCAGTACAGGCCAATAAGTCTTCTGTGCGTCATGAGTAAGTTGCTGGAATCTGTGTTAAATAGAGAAGTAATCAACCATCTCAGCAAAAATAACCTTCTTAGTGACACACAATATGGTTTCCGTTCTGCTAGATCTACAGCAGATGTGCTTACAGTTATATCGCATAGGATTAGCGAATCTCTCGACAGAGGCAACCTTTCTAGGGCAATTGCTCTTGACATATCTAAGGCCTTTGATAGGGTATGGCATAAAGGTTTACTTCATAAGATCTGTAGCTATGGTATAGCTGGAAATGTCTTCTCAATTATTAAATCATTTCTTTCTGATAGGTTCATAAGAGTAGTAGTTGAGGGGCAAAAATCAGAAGCTCACAGTATAAATGCTGGAGTCCCTCAGGGGTCCATCCTGGGCCCAACTCTTTTCCTGATCTACATTAATGATCTTCCAAATCACATCCTTACATCATTCGTAGACATTTTTGCTGATGACACTACAATCTATGGTAGCACATCTAAGACAGTAAACGACCAAGTTCTCTCCAATTCTCTCTCCTCTGATCTTGATCACGTTGTACAATGGGGAAAGGAGTGGCTGGTTACTTTTAATGCATCTAAAACCAAGCTTCTCTCTTTACATCATCAACGTTCTGATCCCCATCTGGCATCAATTAAAATGAATGGCTCTCGTCTTGGGGAGGCCTCAAGTTTTGACAGGCTTCTGGGCTTGACCTTTACTCCTGATCTTAAATGGAATACGTACATCAAATCTGTTGCCAAGGTCACTGGAAAAATGGTCGGATCCTTTTATCGATCCAGTAGATATCTCACTGCTGATGCAATTTTCTATCTATATAAGAGCCAGGTACGTCCAAGGATGGAGTACTGCTGCCACATATGGGCAGAGCTGCTAGAAAAGACTTGTCCTGCCTTGATAGGGTTCAAAATAGACTTCATGGCCTGGTGGGAGATGTCCTTTTCTCTTCGCTGCAACCTCTATCTCACAGAAGAGATGTTGCGAGTTTGTCTCTGCTTTACCGTTATTTTCATGGAAAGTGTTCGACTGAGTTCCAATCTATGGTCCCTCCTCGCCAAACTTTCACAAGAAACACTAGACTAGCTGAAAACATTATCAATAATTTTCCCCACTCTTTATCTGTACCTAAACCTAAACATAGATTCCATGATCAAAGCTTCTTTCTTAGAACTGCACGCCTGTGGAATTGTCTTCCGTTTTCCTGCTTTCCAGCTTTCTATAATATGGTTGTCTTCAAGTCCAACGTGAACAAGTTTCTGATGAGCCGTTCCACTTAAGTTAACAAATTTACCGAACTTCCATTACTATCGATTACTATATTGTCCTTTTGACTACTCTACACTCTTTAACCCTTATCCTTGAGTGGCCTATCGGCCTTGATAAGTGGTGACTTCTATGTAAAAAAAAAAAAAAAAAAGATGTGGAGTTAAGATTTCTTTCAATTTCAGTTTTGACGAAAAACTCGAACTCAGCGGCTATTTTCGTTTTGGGTCGCTGTGACTTACCCAGAGCATATATTACATTTTAAACATTATTCGAATATCGAATGAATATTATTGAAATTAAGAAAGGGTTCATTTCTGTTCAACAAGAGATTTTTTTTACATCGGCATCACCACTTATCAAGGCCAAGAGGCCACTCGAGGATAAGGATTAAAGAGGGTACAGTAGTCAGTTGGACAATATAGTAATTGTTAGTAAATGGAAATTCGGTAAATTTGTTAACTTCTTTGGAACGGCTCATCAAAAACTTGTTTACGTTAGACTTGAAGACAACCATATTGTAGTCAGCTGAAAAGTAGGAAAATGGAAGACAGTTCCATAGGCGTGCAGTTCTAAGAAAGAAGCTTTGATCATGGAATCTACGTTTAGGTTTAGGCACAGATAAAGAGTGGGCGAAATTAGTGATAGTGTTTTCTGCTAGACGGGTGTTTCTTGTGAAAGTTTGACGAGGGGGGACCATAGATTGGAACTCAGCCGAGCACTTGCCATGAAAATAACGATAACGCAGAGACAAACTCACAACATCTTTTCTGTGAGATAGAGGTTGCAGGGAAGAGAAAAGAACACCCCCTACGAGGCTACGGTCTATTTTGAACTCTATCAAGGCAGGATAAGTCATTTCTAGCAGCTCATGCCCAAATATGGCAACAGTACTCCATCCTAGGACGTACCTGGCTCTTATATAGATAGAGAATTGCATCAGCAGTGAGATATCTACTGGATCGATAGAAAGATCCCACCATTATTCCAGCGGCCTTGACAACGGATTTAATGTATGTGTTCCATTTAAGATCAGGAGTAAAGGTCAAGCCCAGAAGCTTGTCAAAACATGAGGTCTCCTCAAGACGAGAGCCATTTATTTCAATTGATGTCAGATGGGGATCAGAACGTTGATGATGTAAAGATAAAAGCTTGGTTTTAGATGCATTAAAAGTAACAAGCTACCTCTTTCCCCATTGTACCACTTGCTCAAGATCAGAGGAGAGAGAATCAGAGAGAACTTGGTCGTTTACAGTCTTAGATGTACTGCCATAGATTTTTTTTTTTTTACACATAGTAGTGTCATCAGCATAAATGTCTACGAATGATGTAAGTATGTGATTTGGAAGATCATTAATGCTTTTTAACGTTCGTCGGAATTGTAGGAGTGAACCTAAGTGACCTCATGCCACATACTACTACCATGAAGAAAAGACATTGTTTCTTTAATCCTCTCTTTCTCTAAAAGAACTCGGCTAACCAATATACCCCAAAAATCTATTCTCTTTTCTCTTCTGCTGTTACTGCTCGCTCACCCACACACACACACACACACACTCTCTCTCTCTCTCTCTCTCTCCCTCTCTCTCTCTCTCTCTCTCTCTCTCTCTCTCTTTGACCGATGATTGATCTAAAAGGATGAGTCAGTCAGTCTCCAGGTTTCTACGTTGTCACACGTATGTAAAAACTAAGAAAATAAAATATTCCTCTCAAGCTAATATTTGTATCCACTTTGTCAGTTATAACAACCAATAAACAAATATTACAGAATCGCTTCTCAGAGAGAGAGAGAGAGAGAGAGAGAGAGAGAGAGAGAGAGAGAGAGAGAGAGAGAGAGAGAGAGAGAGAGCATTTTTTTTAAAATGTAAAAACTAAAAAAAAGGTGGAACCTTGGCCTGCTCTCTACTAGAAAAAAAATCCACTGTAATTTCGAAAATAGCAACTGAGCAATTCTTTCTTTTTAAGTTTTCATTCTGCTGCATTGCTTGCTGAATGATCTATGTCTAGTTATTTCTAATTTCCAAAATCTACTATAAAATGATTATAAAAAAACTACATTATTAAAAAAACTTCATAATTAAAAAAAACTGCATAATTAAAAGAAAACTACATAGTTAAATCAAAATAAAGGAATAATTAAATATGTAATGTAAGCATTAATTTGATTTTACAAAATCACATTATTCTCCATTCAAACAATCTCAATCGACCTTATTGTGTGATCGAATGTATCATTTTTCCCCCTAGTAGCTTCAAACTGTATTTTGATTTAAGCTTGTAAAGATTCGTGAACAATTTTCAAGTTGAATACTAACAACGTAGTTTCCTAACATTAACAAATATTATACGGAAACTACGTCAAACCATATATTCATTTTCCTGTTTACGATGGACATTTGACGCACTTCAGGAAGTCACATCATTGTTTTTTGTTTTGTTTTGTTTTTTTGTGTGTATCTCAAGTGCGTCGACTAACTTCCTTTTTAACAAGGAAACTTTCCAATGAAAGCACTTCATATTTCATGACAGATACTACACAACGAAGTTAATGGATTTGTCCTTCTCCCACGATAAGATGTGACGCTAGGGTCGGAAAGTGGGATTGAAAAGCCAGCACCCCAAAGGAGGAGCATTTTTGCCTGCAAAAAATGCCTGGACAGTCTCGTCGGTATTTCCCGATAGGGATGCCTCACGTGATTAGCAATAAACTCCTCCTCAAAGGCAAAGCTAGAAGGGCGAACCTCCTAGAACTGCACAGGATCAGCAAGATACCGCAACCAACAAGGAAAAAGACAATTTCAGAAATGGCATAAACTCGATTGTCGATTTTGCTGCCAAGAAAATAAATCTCCCGGCGAAGCTTTATTTTCTAGTCTAAGTTTAGTGTCCCGAAATGTGAACTATGTCTCAATCAACAAGATTTTTGGATTTTCACTTCATAGTAACACTGTAAAATATATTTAGTTATTCAATGACCAAAGATGGTACGTCTCCAAGCGAACAAAACACGTGTTATCACTAGGGATATGACAACAGAATATTTTTTATTGTTTTGACTCTCGAGTATATATTCGACATAGTTAGATACAGTTAATCAACTAAGAACCACACCACTCTATATAAAGGCATGTGGGATATCAACGGATACACACACAAGAGTCAAAACAATAAAAAAAATATGCTGTTGTCCGAGCTCTAGTTATCACTAAGTCTCTCTCTCTCTCTCTCAACAAAATGACATATATATATATATATATATATATATATATATATATATATATATATATATATATATATATATATATATATAACTACTTCATTTACTCACATAAAATTAATATACGAAAGTATAGATTTATGCGTAAAATTTAAGTATTTACTTCAAAATTGCTCAATACTTAAGTATAGCTAGTTAGTAAGTTCTAAAATATATATGTCGATTAAGCTACACTGAATATTCTGCGTTTCATCCACTCTAGGACTCTTCAGGCTTATGCGCATAAGCCTGAAGAGTCCTAGAGTGGATGAAACGCAGAATATTCAGTGTAGCTTAATCGACATATATATTTTAGAACTTACTATATATATATATATATATATATATATATATATATATATATATATATATATATATATATATATATATATGTAAATACTTAGTTCGACAGTTCGAATCAACCTCTTCTTTTGTTTGAGTCTTTTATGTCGTATAGAAATGATTCTTTGTCGTTTACATTGGGGAGATCGGCGTTGCCCCATTTCAGAATTTGAAATCACAATGAGATTTTATTTTATGAAACAAAAAATATAACACAATTCCCACTTATAAAACAAAATAAATAAAACTAAAATAAAAATAAAATGAATAATCCTTAATTTTCTTGGGATCTAGAATTTCAGATTTCAGAATTGCTAACCTTTATCAGTAGTAATCCGCTCATATCCACAGTAATAATGTTTATTTAATTCTAGTGTAAATGATGTTCTTGATCAACACCCACATATGAAATCCAGTCCGTTAATCCGTACACGGATTATCTTTCCTTGCACTTTCGGATTACTTTTTAATGACCTCGCACGCTTACTGCACGTTGCATGAACTGACCCCAATGGTATTCTCCATTGAAATCATCCAGTCTTGTTTGATACGTAGGCGTCATGTTTATATTCTGATTCAAACAATGTAACAATGAATCCTTTTCATCAATTAAGGAAGACATATAAACGACTTACTGCCTGGTTCATTTCTTTTTTTAAATGAATTGGAAAAGACATAAAAGTTGAACGATTTTATTCTGCGCATGACACTGTCCTCGTGAAGAAGTAAGTAAATATGGGCACAAAGTCTCATAAATCCATACACCATCGGATTAGCATTTCCTTAACGTCTATTATTTACCCTTGCTGAAATTGGGGAGGGGGCCTATGGTCCTCTTTGTAGGCAGTTGCATATATTCCAAATCATTTTACTTCTTTTCTTACTAATTAATCGTCAGGGTCACATTTTTTGTTTATTTGGTTTTGGTGTGGGTGTTGTGTTTTACGGTATATCAACCTCGTTCGGGGTATTTAATGCCGATTCCAGTAATTTTAGAAAAAGATTTTTTTTGTTTCAAGTTATTTATATCTTCGAATATTTATTCATGGAGTTTGGCTTGGTTGTTTTATTTTACGGCATGTCAATCCTTTTCGGTATTTTCAACTTTTAATGTTGAATCCAATAATTTTGGGAAAAGATTTTATGGTTCAGATATTTATTCATAGTGTTTGGTTTGGTTGTTTTGTATAAGAAAATTGTTTTTTTGCTTTGTTTCTGACTTTGCAGAACGTGATCGGGTTTTGAAAAGAGAAAGAAAAAAAAAACAATGATATCACCGTCGGATGCATTTCTGGTCAGGAAACCAGTATCTCCAGACATCCTGATCTGGTACTACCAGATGCCCTAAAAGGACAATTTAAACTAACATTCATAATCCAATGTTCGCTAATAATCTAATCGGTTTTTGTCTTTTGCGTGGCCTTTGAATCTATCCAAGAAAGTTCAGTTAGATTAAATTTGACATGTGTGAGTATAGCATGAACAGAAGAAAAGGGTCACATGACGTTATTGACAAATTTGTGGGGTTTTAGTCAATTTGTTTAGAAGCACATGGTCTTCAAAGTCATGTAAAATTGATTACAGATTAATGGTCTTAAGACAATTGCATTAAACCAATTATCGTTATCATTCAAGATTTCGCTTTCTCATTCCATATTAAAGCATATTAACGTTCACGTATGACTCAGCACACTTACTTTATAGGATATTATCTTTGCATCGATTGCTAGACCAACTGTAACGTGGCCGTTATGCCCGAACCGTCTTAGTTACAGTTCAAACATCTCTTAGATCCCCACCCCTTCCAGCACTGCCGAAAAGGAACAAACAAAAATAAATAAATCCGACTCGGCTTTTCTTGTTTCTTTTTTTAACACAAGTCGTTTATCACCGTTTTTGTTTCTCTCAGTTTTGACACCAGCTTAAAAAGTCTCTTTCTATCACTGCAGGGCCACATGTCCATCTCCTCTGCTAGCGTTTTTCTTTCTGCTTCACTACACGCCGGCCATAGACACCCATTTCTCGTCTTTCACGTTACACTCCATCTTTTTTAACTGCATTTTTTCTTCTCCCGACCACGTGGTGTCTTTTTTTCTTTTTCTTGTTGTGCAAGCTCGCGCACACTTCCTAATTTGCATATGTGCTTTTTTCAGCTGCTGCTGCTAATATCCTCGCAAGCCAGCTATGTTACAGCTCCTGCTGATATTTTCCTATGTGCTCATACACACTCTGTTACATAACTCCTATAATATTTTATAGCAAAAGTATCATGAAATGAAAGGAAATTCAATTTATTTGGCAAAAAAATAAAAAATAATGCTTTACTGCCGTGTAGGTAAAAGGTGGTAAAAAATTACAGAGAAGCACTTGTCTAAATTTACCTTAAATTGTTGCGTCATTGTTGCATTTGTTACTTTATGTGAAGTTCATTTCAAGGACCAGGGATTCTGATTGAGAATGCAGCCCTCCTTCGATTCATGCAGTGTCTGTGTGGTCCTCTTTCTGGCGCAAGAGTTAATAAAAGATTCCAAGGAATATCATAATGCCCATTGAGGAGATTGTAGACCAAAATCAGATCAATGTGGTGCTCAAAGGACAAAAAGTTAAGCTTTGTGAATCAGCTATCATAGGGCAGATCCGATAGACTCTACACCATTCCAATAGGCAGCCTTTGAACTCTCTCCAGATGTTGGATACCTTGTATTAGATATGGGAAAGAGGCCTGGATGCCATACTCTAACAGTGGTCTGACGAGGGAGATATAAGACCGAGAAATATTTCAGGAGTGAGTTAGCAGAAAGGACATTGTATGAGAACTAAAATACTCATTGCTTTGTTAGCAGCCTAAATGCAATGTTTAGATAGTTTGAAGCACAATTCGACCAAAAGGCCAAGATCTTTTGTCTCGTTCATCTCCTTGAGCAGAGCAGTGTCATCACCAAAAGTAAGAGCCGAGTGGGAAGGAGAACCTATATGGCAGAATTTATCTACATGATGGTCTAAATCTCATTCAATAGACTGTTTCCAAGCATGTTGAAGATTATAAGCTACGAAGTTGACACCATCAGCAAACGGGAAAACAAAGCCTTTATATAAACAAATAATTTTTTTTTGAGTAACCTACACAAGCTAAACCAGTATCACGGTGAAAGCAATAATAATAAAGTAAGAAAGGTCGCTTGTTGAAAGTATTTTATTGAACAGTATATGTTCAATGAGATACCCGTGCACAATGTTAAGTTGACTAAGATGAAAAACAAGACGTCTTACTTCATTAATGCATGAAAGTTTTTGTGACTGCTTTGTAAATCCCTAAGGATCTGGAAGTAGTCCTTCAATTGAAATTAATATGGCCTTTAAACTGACTGATCTTCACAAAGACAGCTAAACCTATAATAATCTGTAATAAAAGCACCACCAAATGAAAAGAAAACAAAGCCTTCTATAAATAAAAAAAAATAATAATAATATATTTGAGTGACCAACACCGTTGGGTGTAGGTTGCTGAAAGTTAAGATATTGTTTATAGTGACAGAAGTAATAATAAAGTAAGAATGGTCGGCTTTAAAAGTATTTTCTTGAGCAGTATATTTTCCAGTGGAGATAGCCATGCACGTTATTAAGTTGAACGGAGTGAAAGAGATCTCTTTCTTCATTACAGGCTGGAAGCTCTTTGTAACTGCTTAATAAATCCCTAAGGATTTAGAAGTAGTCCTTCAAAGGTTCTGTCGAAATTAATACAACCTGTAGGCTGATTATTCATCCTGTGACCTAACCACCTCATAGGGTCCCTCTCTGTGAGAGGAAAGAAATGTTAATGTTTATAACTGTTATACTTTTGCCTTTTTAGCTAAGAGTAAAGTGTAGTATCTATTTTGATGTTGCACTGTCTGTGAGATCACTGACGTTAAGCAACGTTGAACCCGCTTAGTACTAAAATTGGTGACCATTTAGGAATTCCAGGTGGTGTACGTGCTCTCCTCTTGTCCCAGCTTTGTTTCCAGTCGTCCTGGACCTCTCCTTGACACTGAACTCAAACAGTGCCTATTCAAGAGAGGTGTGGTTGGAGGTTATGCATACGTTGTCTCATAATTACAAACACAGCTACCCTTACAGGGGGTATCCATTGTCTTTTGAGACATAACAGGGGTTTCCAATTACAACCTCTTCTTAAAGAGAGAAGTCAAAGCAGAGTGGACCTCCTAGAACTGCACAAGGTCAACAGCATAACAGAGAAAAGACCATTTCAGAAATGGTCTAAACTGTTGATTTTGGTGCTAAGGGAACCCCCCTCCTCTTCCAACGATGATGATAGATTTATTTCTCTCCCATGGTGATTGATTAAACCTGCTTGATACTGTTGTTGGTACTGGTTTCCGTTATTTATTAATAGAATGAGATACTCACGAGAGAAACCACCTGAAAGTTGCCAATATTCATAATGAAAGTGATGCTAAGTATCCGACATGATTCAAACACAGCACACTGAGTCATGGTATCTGCTTTAACACTACCGCCTCTCAACTTTTCAAGTGAAGAACGTAGATGTTTGAGTTTGCAAATAAAGTACTGCAACTGTGTTTCCTCGCAACGTGCTCAACTTTACTAACATCTACAAGTATTTAGCTATTGATATCTGAAAGAAAACAAAATATCTGGGTTGGCACGTCTACCACTAGTCTCTCACTCTTATCCAAAAAGAGTCTCAAATCTAATAAGTCCAGCACTATCAGCCAAGCTTCAACCTTTGTCCCATCACTGCAATGCTGCATCCCAGTGCTTGTTTTACAAATACTTTAATGGAATGTGCTTTGATGAACACATACTCCTGACTAACCCGACAAGCAGCAAAATCCCACCCTTTCACTGTTGAGGTTCTTTGATGACGAAAAGCTTTCTACTCTAATAGTTTGTTCCCTCGGATTGCAATTCCCTTCCTGTTTTTTGCTTCCCTGACTGTACTAACTTGTAGAAGTTTAAATGTAACATGAACAGAGATCTCGCTGCTCAACTCCCCACAGTCCCCTATTAGATACGATCCCAAATAGTAACCCCTTACGTCCAAGTAATAATATGCCTTGCTTGGAGTGAAAAGGAATAAAAAAAAACATATTTTAGAAAAATACAGTACGTTGGAGTGACGTCAAATGCCGTGTCAGACTGATCTTGTTCCCTTTAAATCTACCTTAATAAGTAGAGTACAGAATTTACATATGTCTGTTTTTTATTTGTTTGTTTATTTCTAACTTTAATCTATATTCAGTCTGTTATTAAAGTAAATACTGATTTTTGATTATTCAATAATATATGTCACCAATTTAATGTGCAGGTGTCGTGAGACAGTATGAATCCAATCTAAACATTTTATAAAGAGAAAGAAGACCAACAACATATGTTATTGGATTTGATTGTAACGTAATAGAAGGTGAATGTAACGGGAAAATAAAAGAACGAAACTCACATAAAACTGATTATTTATATACATTACCAATCAGATTTTTTGTCATGCGGTTAATTCATGTGTAAGTGGGAGAAAAGAACGATGGATGTTTTCTTTTTGTGCATGAAGCGGTATTTGGCTGTTTAAAACTTTAATTTCAACATTTCAAGCTATTTCGGCCATTACCATGGTGAAAGTACGACTAAGCAGCAACAGAGTAAAACCATTTACTAGTGAAGGAGATGTAGTGGTTGAAGGAGTTAAGGTTGGTAGCGAAATTTCAAAAGATAGATGATGTGGCTATTGTATCTGAAGGGGGATGCACTGACCCTCTACTTAGAAATGAGCGAGATTGACCAATTGGACGTTGAGTGGATAGAGACTTGATTAAAAGAGGCATTCATGGATGGTGCATTCACAGCCTACAGAAAGTTAACCATGATGAAATGGGTTGATGACCAGGTGGATGCTTACACAAATAATATCAAATGGTTAGTTTGACTGGTTAGTTTTGAGGGAGTCGGATCAGAACAACTTGCCAAACGGGTGTTTGTCACAGGGTTCCCTGACGCCATTTCCATCGCACTCCAGCAGGCACCAAAAATTGAGATCCTACCCATGGGAGACCTAATAGCAAGAGCAAGGGTGTTGACATCAACAAGGGATCAAAGTCTTCATATGGCTGCAGCCGTAAGTCCATCAAATGGTAAATCTGCTGTTCCTACCAGGAACAGCCCTGGCACAGAAGTAAACTGCTTCAAATACGGCCGCAAGTGTCACATAAGTAGACATTGCCAAAGACATGGAACCCATTGCTACCAATGTGGCAAGGTTGGACACTGGGCTCAGAACTGTTCAGGAAATGAACAAGGGGACGAGACCAAGATGTAAATGCGGCATTTCTGGAGATTGTTGTCTACGTTGATGGAATGCAGTGCTCGGCATTAATTGACACAGGATGTTCGCATACAATAATAGATGTGAATCGATGTCGATCCTGGAAGACAGCAAAAGTGAACATCCTGACTATTGGAGGCTCATCCCGTGCATGCTGTGGAAGAGGAGTAGTCACTATTTCAACAAACAGTAGTGACTATGTTAGGATCGAGGCTCTGGTGGTGCATGGTAAACCACTGGGATTTGATCTGTTGTTAGGGATCGATGTGATAAAAACATTGGGAGGCATCACTGTTGGACCTACAGGTGCAGTCCAGATCAGCGCCAGGAAAGTTTTTACATGTGCAGCTATCTCCATCAGTGAACCAAACTTTACTGTTACGTTTGACTATCAGAAGTGAGCATGGAAATGGGCAGATAACCGCTCACCTGAAGGACTGCATAATGGAGTGCCAGAATATCGCGTAGCTACAGAGCTTCAACCAGATTATGATCAAGAATTCCGGGCATGGATGGACAATGGTTGGCTTGTGCGATACCCAGAAGGCCGGGTGGCTTAGGAAGTTTTGATTGCACCCCAAGAAAAAAGATTGGGGTTGGAAGAAGTGCTGTAAAAGGGGTCAGATGAGATCCATACGGGTATTAGTACCCTGGTCCAGAATGGAGTAATGGTAACCAATCTATTTTAAGGTCATACTCAGGACTGAGTTGACATAGATAGAGTTTGAGTAGTTGAGAGGGTTGTTACAGAACAAGATCTGTATGTATACTTTTTTTTTTTTTTCTATTTTTACTGTGTCTATTTTCTTAAACATTTTAGTGTCTTCAACAAAACATGGAAAAGTGATGTCTGCGTTTATTTTGTGTTGATAGACTTTGTCATTCTTTCATTTAATAATATCCTGTCTTTAACATTGGTGACCCCGAATGTGGCCTCTCCAGTTAGCCTCCTTTTTGTTAACGCTTTATTCTTTTTCTTTGTTAACGCTTTTATTCTTTTTCAGAATAGCTTAATTTTTATATAATCTGTCATCAGAAATTGGCGCCAAATATCTTTTGTGAGTCTTTATCCAAGAATAGTTCAATAATCAGTTATGTTTTGGAGACAAAATGACGTTCTTTTTTCTTTTAGGCTGTTTAAAAGGCTGTTTTTAGGCTGTTTAAAATGATAACAAACGCTCCTCGTAATCTATGAAGGAATATATAACCTGGCCAAAACGGTTTGTGGTAATAATAAATTAATATTTGAAATCTATGCAATCCAGACACTACAAAGAATTAAATATGAGATGGTTTACAGATGATGGAGTCCAGATAAAGCCGTTAAAACGATCATAGAAAAGGTCGCCATTATTTTGAACTAGCATGGTTACCCGGCGTTGCCTGGGTGTTTGGAGGTGTGTTGAGCAAAAAAAAAAAAGTGGTAGTAGGAAGGCAGGCTCGAACCCGTACCGTGAAGGAGGAAAAGAATGGGAAAAAAAAACATAACGTCTTTGTTGTTACGACCACCGCCAAACTGGAAGTGACGTAGGTTTAAATTAAGGCTAGACAATCGAAAAGAGGGGATGACTTTCGAAAATATCTGTGAAAAAAGCGACCCCTCCCTGTAGAAAAGTGCCCAGATGAGGGTGAGGAAATTAATGTTTTTAGCCAATTTTTTGGTATTTGTCGCCTGAAGGGTCGAGCTTAAAAACGATACTGATCTTGTGAAAATCCGTCGCCTCTGTCGAAAGTTTTAGGTAGACATGCAAACACACATGCATACATTTATATATTGGTAGCTCAAATTTTCGACCCAAACGGATTAAAAAGCTTGCCCTATCTCTGAATACCCTTTATGTCAAATTTCAAATGTTTAGACCAGAAATTGTCTGAGTAATTTGGTAAAGACCGCAGAGGTCCATGTCCAAGAAACCTATATCTAAAATTTCAATTGGTGGAGGGTTTCACAGAGTTCTCAAAGGTCAAATTGTAGAACTTTGACCCCTTAATAGCCAAATTTCTGGCCGAAAACGAATTACAAAGATTTTCCCAAATCCCAGTACCCTATATATCAATTTTAGAGTCTGTAGACTGAAAATTGACAGAGTTATTTCGTAGGGAAATGTACACAGACAGACACACAGACAGACAGACACTTTCATTTTTATAGATATACTAGCAGGGGTGCCCGGTGTTGCTCGGGTGTTTGGAGGTGTATGCTGTGCAAAAAAAGCAAAAAAACAAAAAAAATGGTTAATTTTTTAAAATTTGACCCCTATTATGACCCCTTAAAATTTATAGTTTCGGGCTCAAATCACTTTATTAAGTTAGATCCAGGTTCAAGGAACCTATATCTAAAATTTCAAGTGTCTAGACCCAAAATTGTCGGAGGAGTTTGGTAGAGTTCTTAAAGGTCAAATCGTTGAAATTTGACCCCTTAACAGCCAAATTTCTGGCTGACACCTGTCACATCGATTTTCCCAAATCTCAGTACCCGGTATTTCAAATTTCGAGTCTATAGACTAAAAATTGACAGAGTTATTGCGTAGGGAAATGTACACAGACAGACAGACACACAAACACACAGACACGTTCACTTTTATAGATATATAGATAGATAGATTGTCTTTTTTTTCACAAAAACTGACAGACATTTTATCGTTTTGTTGTGGTATTATATACTTGCATTGTCAGGAAAACGAACACATTAATAACACTGTAATAAAATATAGGGTGTGTGTGTTTTTATTGGGTGTTAAATAAGACCAGAAATAAAGTTCTGTTGTCATTTATTATTGTTGGATGTCTGTTCAGTTGATAAGTTTGATAAATAGAATTTTAAAAGGGTAGAATAATTTGTATTTATTGAACACTAATATTGATGGAGAAAGGTATGAACCGAACCTAACTATAGACAAAATAGCAGCTTGTATTCAACTAATCGTAAACAATGTCTCATTTATAATAAGAATTGTATTCCAGCATTAAATTACCAGAAATTGTTAATTTGGCATAAAACCGAAAAAGCAAACAAAACAAAGCTCTGTCTGTTTCTGTCTGTCTCTTTCTCTCTCTTTCTCTCTCTCTCTCTCTCTCTCTCTCTCTCTCTATATATATATATATATATATATATATATATATATATATATATATATATGTGTGTGTGTGTGTGTGTAAAGGGAGAGAGAGAGAAATAAAAGGTAATTGCAACTTCTCTCAAATTTTCGGATTTTGTAATCATACCCATATGCATTTAATTTTCTTTAAATGAATGGATAGGTTCTTTTTCTTTTGCTGAGTTAAGGGCAGAATAGATTCATCGATTGATATCATAATTAAATGAATGATTTTGTGTTACGAAACAGGTGCTATCAAGAATTGTGCATGTCAACGTACTTTAAGGAATAAATTGTAAGATGTTCAACATCTTGAAATTTGAAATTTAAACTTTTGTCACATATATATATATATATATATATATATATATATATATATATATATATATATATATATATATATATATGCATATGTATATATATGACAAAAGTTTATATTCCAAATTATATATATCCTTACCCTCGAGTGACCTTTGAGCCTTGTTAAGTTATGAACCCTGCTCTAAAAAAGCATCATAACAGATATTACACTTTGCGCTTACGTTAGTAAATGTCCTTTTTAAATAGAACATGATTAAAAGAAAGAAAAATGATTTAAACAGACCATTACTGTTTGACATAACGAGTCACGTGTCATATAGTTTACTTGTAAAACTAAACGTGTACGTGTAGGCGTCTGCGTTTGTGTGTGTGCGTATGTGTTTGCATGCCCGTTGTATGTCTCAGGATAATAGGTCAGTTGGCAGTGACATTCTTTCTAAGGGTGGACCTTAATGTTTTAAAGTTTTTTTGTTTTTTTTATCAAAACGGAAGGGTAATATTATGGGCGTTGGTTACTATTTTCCTGGTTTGTGGCGTGCTAGAGAGGAAATAAAATAAATTTGGAATATTCTATAAAAAAATGCAATTAAAAGTAAAATGCAAAAGTTGGATATATATATATATATATATATATATATATATATATATATATATATATACGGTAAGTATTCGACTGAGCTCCAATCTTTGGTTTCCTCCCTGTAAAACATTTACAGCCAAAACTTATTTAGCTACAACCACTGTCAAAGACTTTTCGGTCTTTCCTCTGTACATCTAAAACAAAGCAAAACTTTCATGGCGAGAGTTTCTTTTCAAGGACTTCCCCTCCATGGAACATGATACTATGGAGCTACTTTCCACTTAACTAAAACATGGTCGTTTTTAAGTCTAATGTTGATAAGAATTTGTCGAGCTGTCCTTTCATGGAATCAAATTCTGTCCATTCTACCCTCTCATAGTATTTGCCACCATTTAGTTGATAATGGCATTAACTTTTATCTTCAAGTGCCTTGCTTAAGAAAAATACCAAGTAAAGTATAGGACAAAATGATCACAATGGACTACAGAGAAAGAGATATAAATGAATAAAGATCTGGCCAAAGATAGGTTAGTTTGGAAGTCAATTTTTAACAGCTTTCCAATGCATGCCAACATGTAAAAAAGAACATTAACCCCAAGATGATGATTATGATGGTGATGATGATGATTACAAAATACAGATACAAAATCTGCATTATTCCAAGGATATATTGGTAAAATTTGACGCAAGATAGTTTTTAATATTACAAGTTCTTATTCCACAGCGGTACCTAGGAGATGGAGATAGTACTGAGATTAAGAACTCATGCCTCCTTTCGCGAAATAAATATAATGTTGACTCAAAAATGATAGTGCAATCTCTTTTGGACCAAATCCAAGTCATCACGCCTGAACCATTACTATCCAACAAGAGCATGCAGTCTCCTACTTTTGAAAACAAAAAAAATATTTATGTATATTTCACACGCATGTGAATATAAAAAAAATCAAATAACTTTCTCATTCCTGACTTGATTTGAGCCGGTTGAACGTGATCCAAATCGTTCTCCATCTTTACCTGGTTTTCATGACTCTGGCTCAATTCCCATTGGATCCCTTTCATATTGTCACAGACATTTTTAGATTCCCTTTACTGATCGCAAATATAGACCCCCCCTTTCTTTTTCCCCCAGATATCACCAACAAAGAAAAGCATATTTATTTATACATGGTGCATAGCTATTACTCCCTATTTGTTTACCCTTGCAGGGACTGTTTGTCAATGAGAAACATAATCGCAATATACTGTAACAGTATGATGGCAGCAATTCGTTCTCGAGTATTGCCATTACTTAATATATCTCTGGTTCAAATGACGCAAATATGAGCGCAACTAGCAACACACGCCAGACGGTCACTTCTATGAACTTTCTATAGTCCTGCACATTCACTGATGACTGATTGGTGGTCAAGATCTAGTGTGGATGTGTGTTAAAAGCACACAGATGTCTTAACATACATACATACATGATGGCAGCAAATTCATTTTCGAAATTGCCATTACTTGATATAGCACAAAAAAAAAAAAAAAATATATACAGAAACATGAAAAGAAATCAGTGATGGGCCGCACGAAGATGGCTTTCAAGACTTGCCAAACTCTGGCATTCTTTGGCACACATTGTGCAGACATGTGCGCCATTAGCAGCACGTTCTTGATGGTCACTTCTATGTATAATCAAATGCCGCTTCAAACCACCTGCTGTTTTGTATGTCCGCACGAAGTTAACAGGTTATATCTGGCAACACAAGACTGCTTTGTGGCCCACTGCGCTGATGAGTAGTCTGGTGGCTTATCAGCCCAGCTCTGCTCAGACATAATCTTCCGCACACCTTACACTCCAGACCAAATTGGCGCCCCAGCCCATCCACTGCTCCTTTCACCCTCCTTTCTGGATATCACGTTTCAGTCGCTCATACTGGGTTCAATCAGCCTCAAACTTGCCCACACCTCACCATAAGGTCCTTCTCCACTCTCCACGATCCAAAGCAAGACTCTCCCAGGTTCTTTCATCCATATCACATTTTTTTAAGGTGGACCTCAAACAATCTTTGAATCTCATTTTAGGCTTCTGAGCCAGACGTCTTCCCTCGGCGAGCTCGCTATAATTGAGTTGTTTGGGAAATCGTCTAACATCCTCACCACATGTCCACTCCATCTCAGCCTATGTTTGATAATGTGAGCTTCAATGCTTAGACATTGGGTCCGTTCAAAAACCTCCACATCACTGACATACATTTGCCAACCCACATCTGGTGAAACCGCTCGAGACGACTCAAATGCTTCCTGTATGTTGTCCAAGTTTCACAGGCATAGAGAAGAGCAGAGAGAACGCATGCGGCATAGATCTTAATCTTTGTTTGTATACTGTACCAGTATACTGGTATATGAAAATCATGGACGTAATTACTAATGAAAAAAGTAATGCAAATGTTTCAATACGATCGAACAAAATATGTATAGCCAGGAAAACAGATTCGGAAATATACCTATGCGCTATGTATAAATAAATATCACTCACTAGCAGGCGGGGGGGGGGGGCTTTTCTCGGGTGTAAAATACGCTTAAAAATATTTAAATTTTTCCAGATTTCGTATATACTACCTCCGGTCGGAAATAGTTGGTGCACAAAAATTTTCAATTTGGTCGGAAATACTTGGTGCATACAAGTTTCAAGTTTTATAAGGCAGTACTTTTGAAAGGAATTACAGGTTAACCAAATAATTATACTTCATTAAATTGACAATTGATTGTACGCACATTCTTAAAATGTATGATTAAATAAATATACAAAACAAAAATAATGCAAAAAGCTAAAACATCTATTTATTCAATTGTGTTAATTTACTTTTCAATTCTTCTGATATCAAAATTGAAGTGAGAAGTTTTCCTTTTCTTTCCAGCTGTGCTTTTGACATATGCTGAAGCCTGTAATTGTTGCCACCATCAGCCAAAATTATTTGTTCCATTGTCTTCTGCAATGTCAGGAAAATGTTGTTCAACTTTGATTTTTCTAATTCTTGAAAGCTGGTTTCAACTGCTTCAATTAATTCATCAATATTCTTTGGGGTATTTTGGTGTTGAATGGATTGGATTGTATTGAAGTAATCTAGGTCAAGCACATTCAGATCCGGACTGTTTGCAGGCTGGTTAACCAGTTCAATGTTCAGCCCTAATCTCTCTGATTCTTGTTTGAACACTGGGTCCGTTGGATGTACGTGTGGCTTAGCATTGTCTTGTTGAATTATGATTCGTTGTGCAATGGATCCACTCGGCCATTTGTTCCGTGTGGAAACAAGGACCTTTTCAACAAGGAATTCACGAATCTGAATTTTCGTGATTGTATGACTTTAGTTACCATTGTTTCAGCAGGCCTGTTTCTGCTGTTGCGTTTAGCCGCCTCTTGTTTGACAAATCGCCAAATTCCAATCTTCCTGTCAAAGTAACATTTGCGATGTGGATCCCAACGGGGTCGAGCCATGGCAGCAAGAAACATTACCTTTGTAATGAAGCGCTTGCTTTTAGTGGTTCTTAAACAGACATGTTCGTCTTTGCCTAAATAAAATTTCCTTGCATTTTGCGTCATGTAAAACCATTTCTCATCAATATGTATGACATCAAACATTTCTCTAAAAATTCCTCGATTTAAATCCAACTACGAACGGCAAAAATCAACGCAACATTTCATGCTTTCTATTGTGAGAAGCGGTTTTACAGCATTTGAATGTGCCCGAATTTAACCATCTTTCATCTTTGGATTCAACGTTGTCTTAGGTATTCCACATGCTTGAGCAGTAGACCTCAAAGTGGTTCTTTTTCTCAAGGGAATGGTGTTTATTTTTGCCAACTGTGAACTATAGTCCTTTTTTCGGCCACATATGATTCAACTCAAAAAAAATAAATAAAAGCTAACGTGAATTAAGATTAAAGTTAAGGTGTTATTGTGGACCCTCACCCCTTTTAAAAAAACCATGTTAAACTTTGTGACATATTTACATTCTATGGAGGTCAGGCGCGAACGAACACCCAATAATTTTATTATACCATATTTCTTCAAACTGAAACATAATTATTAAAGTATACTTATGCAAATAGATATGAAAAGTCTTTGTTAAAGTTTGCACCATGGAGTACAGGCACGAACGCAGACCCCACAATTTTATTATACCACCCCTATTTAAGTTGAAGCATACTTATCAAAGTATTCTTATCTATATCAAAAACCCTTGTAAACGTTTTTTTTTTTCATTTTTTATTTCCATACTTTGGGGCCAGGCGCAAACGCAGACACCACAATTTTTATGAACCACCGTTCTGCCAGATCAAACATACCCATTCCTGATCCTCGATACATCTTTTATCATTATATGTAATCAGTTTTTTAAAATATTCAACCATATAGGAGCCTATTCGTGACCACACACACACACACACACACACACACACACACACACACACACACACACGTTCAGCTTTATATTATATTATATTATTATATACTATAAGGTCACCATTCGCCCATGTATGGAGTATTGTTGTCACATTTGGGCTGGTGCATCTGCTGCTAGTCTCTCGCTCCTAGACAAGGTTCAAAAGAGAGTCGCCAATCTGATAGGCCCTGAACTGGCATCTAAGCTTCAGCCTCTGTCTCATCGACGAAATGTTGCATCCCTCTGCCTGTTCTACAAGTATTTTAATGGTGAATGCTCTGACGAACTGCAGACACTTGTGCCCCCACAATGTAGACACCCTCGACAAACCCGACAGGCAGCTAAATCCCACCCCCACACAGTAGAGATCCCTAGATGTAAAAGATCTTTCTACTCTAGTAGTTTCTTCCCCAGAACCGTTAGACTCTGGAATTCCATTCCAGGTCCCTGCTTCCCTAACTGTACTGACATGCAGAAGTTCAAGTGTAACGTGAACCGACATCTTGCTGCCAAAATCCCAACATAGTGCTCCAGCAGTTGCTGCCCCTGATAGTAGCCCCCTACACCAAAGTGGCAATGTGCCTTGTTTGGGGTGAAAATTTAATAAAAAAAAAAAATTTAAAAAAAGATATATCACAAAAGTGAGTACACCCCTCACATTTCTTTAAATATTTAAGTATATCTCTTCATAGAACAACACTGAAAAAATTATTTTTTAACACAATGAAAAGGACTTGTGGGGGAAGGTTAATTACCAATCTGATTAGTGTAAGGCTTAGTGACGGGAAAGTTTTTGTTTAAAATAGACGTGGAACCGTTGAAAGTCGATTTCACTAGACTAAAAAAAAAGAAAGAAAGAAAAAGGAAATATAAATCGATAAGAAAATGAATTTATGTTTTTTCTGGTTTCCCGGTACGAATGCAGACACCACAATTTAAATGTAAAACCTGTTTTTAGAGAGTGGGGCATCTGTACTTCTCGCAACCTATTTTTGCGTAAAAAAGAGACATGAGTGTCAGAAACGAGTGTCACTAAAAGTAAAAAGAGAAAAGGGGCAAAATGAAGAGCATGCCTGAAAAAAAAATTTTTTTAATGTGTAAAAACATCCGACATAGAGCAGAGAATGATTTAAAGATCCTTGCGATAAATAAAAGACAGAGCAGTATCGGTTTTAAACGCGTATGTTTATTTATTTATTTTTTTATTTTTTCAAAAAGAAAAAAAATGGATTAAGTTCGTGGGGTCTGCGTTCGTGCCGGACAACCATAACCACAAACAATTCAATAAATGATTAAACATAAAACCAAGGAAGCCCTAAAGCAGTGTTTAAACTACCTCTTCTCAGCTTGTCGTCGGAAAAGATATCGCTGGCTCTATCAAGACACCCGTATCAATATATATATATATATATATATATATATATATATATATATATATATATATATATATATATATATATATATATATATATCAAATTTCCAAATATAAACGTTATCATCAACACTGTTATACGATATATTCATTCTGTCTGTGACGAAATTGTTTGCATTTGTGAAGGGCGGGTAAAAATAAAATCCTTCAACTTGCAATTGTTAATTACGATACAAGGTAAAGTTTATAGCCTTTCTTTTTTCCTTTCTTTAATGGCCACAACCATTGTGTATCGATAATAAAATGGCCTAGTACGACAGCAAGAGATGAATGCTCTATTTACTCGCTCAACAGAAGACGCCCATGTACAACAACCGAATTCTGCGTGGAAGAAACAAGACATTGTAGTTGTTGATTTGACACACATACAGGTTTCGAATTGTGGCGTAGAAGCATTTGTTGTATCTAACCACACTGAATAGTCATAATATAACCGAACAGTCGTTTGAGGATATATATATATATATATATATATATATATATATATATATATATATATATATATAGAGAGAGAGAGAGAGAGAGAGAGAGAGAGAGAGAATAAATGACAAAAAGTTATATTCCAAAATTCATGATGTTGACCATCTTATAACTAAGTCAACTGAATTAAAGGAATAAATTATAAGATGGTCAACATCATGAATTTTGGAATATAACTTTTTGTCATTTATTCTCTATATTGCTCTGTAATTACATTGAGCTTCTTAAATAAGGATTGGTATATATTATAAGAAAATATATTTCTACAGAAATATATATATATATATATATATATATATATATATATATATATATATATTGTAAGAAATATATAAATCCGTTTTAGGCTATTTCTTGCAAAGGGGATCTGTGTAGTCAAAGAAACATATTATAGGCTATTTCCGTCAAAGGATATTAGACATTCAATTTTATGCATGATTTCTATACACTCGTGAACAAAAAAAATGGGCCATGATTAAAATTGGAACAAAAAAAATGGGCCATTATTGAAATTGGAAAGGAAACAATTTTTAAAATTTTTATCGCTTGTTTGCTAATAATTAGCTGTTATTTAGTATTTTTCAGATTATTATTATTAAAGATGAGTCCAAGAGAAGTAAGACGACATCTTGACGAAAAAATTAAAAACCGAATTGCAGGATTACGACAGGCAAATTTGACTTACAAGCAGAGTTTCGACATTTTGAAAGAAGAAAAGGTGGCAACATCTCTTTCAGCTGTGAAGAGAATTGGGCAAAGGTTCGAAATTGAAGGCACAGTGAGCAGGAAAGTTGGTTCTGGTCGCCACAGAGCATCCACAATGAAGGACAATCACAGGCTTAAAATTTTGAAGGATCGCAAAAAAACTTAACTTATGTTGACCATAGCAAACAATTCGAAATAGCAAAAGGAAATTCTCTTTCTAGAGTGACAATATCCAGAAGGATGAAGGAAATGGGATTTTCATCAAAAAGATGTGCAAAAAAACGTTTGTTAACTAAGAAGAACATCAGCGACAGAAAGACATTTGCATCATGTTATGGTACGAAAGATGCAGATTGGTTTAGAAATGTTTTCTGGTCGGACGAATCAAGATTTTGCCTTGCCAGTGATGCCCCTGAACGTTGCATCCGAAGATCCGGAGAAAGATTTTCACCGAATTGCATGAAAACCACAGTAAAACATGGAAACGGAGGAATAATGGTATGGGGGACCTTTTCTGCTGCAGGAGTTGGGGAAATTATCAGATGTGATGCGTCAATTAATGCCAAAGAATACATTCAAATATTAGAAAGAGGTCTATTACCAAGCATCCAGAAGTTAGAAATGAACAATGACATTATTTTTCAACATGATAATGCCCCTGCACACACAGCAAAAGTCACAAAGAAGTGGCTTACTGATAATTCAATTGATGTGATGTTTTGGCCTGGCCAAAGCCCAGATTTAAACCCAATGGAAAATATTTGGGCTATAATATCTCGTGCATTAGTTAGAAAAACTTTTTCCAACAAAGAAAAATTATGGGAAGCAGTACAAAGAGAATGGAATAACATCTCCTCTTCACAGTGCTCCAAGTTGGTTGAGAGCATGATAAAAAGAATTGATCTTTTAAAAAGATCTAAGGGCAATTCCATTCCATACTAAGTTTTTATTAAAGTAAATATCTTGCTCTTTATATTTTTTACTCATTTTCGTTTATTATTTAATTGCATTTTGTGTAATGCAGCTTTTTGTGCAATAAATTGTAAATTTCTTTCCTGGCCCATTTTTTTTGTTCACGAGTGTATATAGTATTTTCAAACGAAATCTGCACTGAATGAGTAACCTCATTTTCCCCACTCTTTATCTGTGCCTAAACCTAAACGTAGATTCCATGAACAAATCTTCTTTCTTAGAACTGCACGCCCGTGGAACTCTCTTCCGTT
Source organism: Euprymna scolopes (assembly GCF_053919585.1). Taxonomy (NCBI): domain Eukaryota; kingdom Metazoa; phylum Mollusca; class Cephalopoda; order Sepiida; family Sepiolidae; genus Euprymna; species Euprymna scolopes. The sequence continues at coordinate 47,941,134 of NC_136488.1, forward strand.
TTCTTGCTTTCTGGCTGACTACAATTTGATTGTCTTCAAGTCCAACGTAAACATGTTCTTGATGAACCGTCCCCCGAAGCAATCCAATTTACAAAATTTCCACTACTTATGTTTACTACGCTATAATCCCATTGACTAATGTATATCCATTAACCCTTATCCTCGAGTGGCCTCCGGGCCTTGATAAGTAGGGATTCCTATGTAAAAAAAAAAAAATAAATCTACCACTTACCAAATGTGATACTGTGTAATTGCTATTAAGCCTTCCGGGCAACTCTGAGTGCTTTTCCTTGTATGCAACAGCATAACAGCAAAGCAAGGTTTAAACACACCTGTTTTATGTGGGATATTTACTACTTTGGGATTAACATATACCATATTCCAATCCTTATACTTTATTGTATTTCACCCAGACAACACAAAATACCTTTTCTTGTATACAACACTTTAATAATAAAAAAAAAAAATGAATATCTTTCCCTTAAGCCATATAGCATGTAAATTTACTTGCACTATCTAGTGTATTGAGTACTTCTGCCATAAAATATACCACTTACCAAGTATAGTACTGTAGGGCTATGACAACAGAATATTCTTTTCATTGTTTTGACTATAAAGTTTATATCCGACACAGTTAGACACGGTTAATCAACTGAGAACCGCATAACTCTATATAAAAGCATATAAGATATAAACGGATATGCAGTCGAGAGTCAAAACAATGAAAAGAATATGCTGTTGTCCTAGCTCTAATTATTATTATTATTACTCCTTATATGCAATGCTGATTACCTGTTGTGGTACACACCAGTATACAGAACACAGCAAAGTTCTTTCTCCTGGGCAACTTGTCATTTAAATACACCAGTTCTATCTAGAATATTGAACACTTTTAGATTAGCATATGCTACTCTACTAAATGAAAATGAAACAGGAATTGAAAAATGAAAAAAAAAAAAATGAATGAAAAATAATGAAACTTGAATAAAAAAGAATGAAAAAATAAAAATTAATGAAAAAGTGAATAAAAGAATGAACAAAAAATATGAAGTAAAAATATGAATGAAAAATGAATAAAACCAAATGAATGAGAAAAGAATAAAAATGAATGAAAGAAAATAAGTGCAAAATGAAAGAAAAATTAAGTAAAACTAAAGGAAAAATCAAATAAAGAACTGACTGATAAATAAATAACAAATTGAAGAAAAAATGATTGAAGAAAGGATGATTGAGAAGGAGTCAAGGAAAAAGCATAAAGAAATTAAATGAAAAATAAATAAAACTTTTAATAAAAATGAATGAAATAAAATTATGAAAAATTAAATAAAAATGATTGAAAAACGAATGAAAATATTGAATGAAAAAATACTTTTAAAAAATCAATGGAAAAATGAATAAAAAAATCAATGAAAAAATAAGATAAAAATTATTGAAAAATGAATGAAAAAATGAATGGCAAAAATGAATGAGATCAAATTACTGAAACAATTGCTGAAAAAATGAATTAGAAATATGAATGAAAAATGAATGAAAAAATGAATGGCCAAAAATGAATGAGATCAAATTACTGAAAAAAAATGAATGAAAATTGAATGAAAAAAATAAATTCAAATCAATGAATAAAGAAATGACTGAAAACAAATCAATGGAAAAAAATGAATTAAACAGTGAATTAAAAAGAAAGGAGAAAAAATGAATTTGAAAATAAAAGTGAATAAAACTGAATGAAAAATGAATGAAATGAATGGAAAAAGTAAGCGCTGTTTTGCAGTTTCTGTGTATCTTATAAAGTATCTGACTTTTAGACAAACACACATACATGTACAGAATTACGACTTACATCACTTTTCAAATGTAATATTGTAAATACTGAGTGAAATAGAAGAAATAATGGCCAGTCGCTTATCATTTAAAGTAAATTACAGTATTGCTCCAATGCTCCAGAACGCAGTCAATAGATTTAGGATGTCATTTTGACTTTAGAAATAGTTACAAATAAGCGATTTTAATAAATGGTGAATCTCGCACAGTGTGTGTTAATGAAAGAATTATCGGATCGAATTATTTAATCCATGAAACAGATTGGAATCAATTTTTTTTTTTTTTAAATAACACCGACTGGAAGTTTCCGTATTCTACTAGCTAGTTAAAATCAAGTATAATTTTTCAGATGCATTGCTATTTAGGTGCAACCTATAAAATCTGATTGACTTAATTTTATATATTGTATAAAATACAAATATAGATTATGCCAATAATTGTGACTATGCCTATATTTTATTTTGAACGCTCGTTGTAGAAATCGCCTTTTCTAAACTTTATACAGATAATACTCATATTTTTGGCAGCAAGAAAGCGAGTTAACTTTAACAGAAATTATATTGGTATTATTATACAAACACCGTGACAGCGTTAGGGTTAGGGTTACGATTAGGGTTAGGGTTAGGGTTTAGGGTTAGGGTTAGGGTTAGGGTTTAGGGTTAGGTTTAGGGTTAGGGTTAGGGTTAGGTTTAGGGTTAGGTTTAGGGTTAGGGTTAGTTTGTTTCCGCTTTAAAAAAAAGCATCATATTATGTGTAATTGATATATTAATGAGTAAATAAATAAAATAAGAAAAAATAAAGTTTTAAAAAATTTCAATTTCGTATCAGCCGAGAATAGACAAACAATTTTAAATATTTTCCGAGTCGGCTTACGTCAGCAATAAGTCTGGCAAATTTTAACTATATAATAAGTGAACGAACGGGTGGATCCAGGATTTAAAAAATGTGTTTAGGCGAGCAAATATACGTAAGCAAGAGAGATTAGACTGCCCGTCTCCGTTTTTACAATATGATATTTCAAAATACGATATTTCAGAGAAACGCTTACATCAGAATTAGGCCACGCACAAAAAGCAATAGCAAGTTGTTTTTCTTTCTTCTTTTTTTCTTTTTTTTTTTTATGGTGGGGGGGGGGTACAAAAATAACAAAACAAACATTTATTTTAGAGTAAATAAGCACAATTAAGCAAGGATAGTCTTTTGACTGCCGGACACGAAGAGGATAGGACATTATCACGAGAAAAAAATGACGAAATCTATCTATGCAAAAAATATTTTTATTGACAACCAACTTAATTAAAACAATACAAAATAAGTGTTCGTATAGAATGAGACTCTAAACAGCCTGAGAAACGTTCTGAAGAAAGAATGGCGGATGCTTGTTCATATCGGTGATTATTTAAACCAACGCATTTCAGGTGAAAATATTATTACGTACTTACATGTCATGAATTCCAAAAAATCAAGGAAATGATCCACTGATCCAGTAGAAAAATAATTACAAGTATAAACGATAATTTGGACTAAATCCTTGATTTCTCATTCGTACCGCCATCTTGAGTCCAAATATGTGGCACCGTATTTGTAAGTGTATCAGAATTTTGGAGGAATTTTTGACATCCATAACAGAAAACTGTGAATAAAATATTAAAAAAAAAACAAAAAAAACCTCGTAATTTCTCTTTTTAAAGTGGGTTGTTTATTTTCTGTATGGAATATACTTCCAAAATAAACTATTAAAGTTTAAATTTAATAGATTTATATTTAATAAATTTAATAGAAATATTATTTTTTATTTAAAAAAAAAAAAAAAAAAAAAAAAAACAGCGTTTACCGGTGCGCGTTCAACTAGCCATTTTTTTTTTTTACGTATGAAATCAATTGAATTTTACAAGTGAAATTTTTTTCAATTTTTAAACTTTAAAAATCTGACGAAATTTTTCTTTTGGTTCAATTTTTACGATATTTTCAGAGTTGATGTGAAATTTTATGCTCTTTCCAATAAACCGAATATAATATTTTAGACAAATGTTGTCTTTTTTAATTCACCCCCCCCCTCCATTTTGTGGAGGGGGGGGGGTGAATTAAATGTCCAAATGTCTACTAAAAATTAAATAATTAATTTATGTACCAAAGTTTTATATATCACAAATTGAAGATAAAGGTCGATAAATAAAATATTCTAATTTAAAACAAAAAAAAAAAGAGGTGTTATTTTGGAAATTTACCTGTAAAGTCCAAAGTGTAAAACCTTTTTTGTTTTTAAACCACGTTGATTTTTTTTTAAGGAAAGCTTATGTTATGCTTATATCGTCAAGTAAATACCGGACGCTGACAGCAATTTTTTCTATTTCATTCAATGTTTTCTTTTTTTAGATATTAAAAAAAAAAAATCCAGTCGATAAAGTACAAATAAGATATAATAATCAAAACTTGTGTATTTCATTAAGAGAATTAAAAATAAAATCGGTCGGCTGGATTTTTTGTTTAACGGGAAAAACACGTAAGTATGTAATGATATTTTAACATGAAATGCGTTGGTTCAATATAAACTAGCACCGAAATATGGACGTCTATAAAGAGGCATTGAATACACATGTTTGTTTCGACTGACGCGTTACGAGTGTGTAAATAAACAAACATAAATATATTGTGTGTCAGCGTGCCTGTTTTGCTAGTGAGGGAACGTGTGGGTTGTTAATTTCGATTTAGCAGGTTTGTCCCCTTCTTATTCACTATCATCACGTTAAATCATCTTGATTGATGCATTTGCCGTTTGTATCTCCATTTTCCAAAAGATTTTGTGATTTTCGTTTTTCATTGATGTCTCAGGTTTTTGCTTGTACCATTTGTCTACATGTTCAAATTGAAGGCATTTACATAGTTTCCAGTGGACTGCCTTTTCCATACAGATGTGTCTATTTTTCTTTTCTTTTTTTTTAACTAGTTTGTTGTATATGCGTATTACATGGTTTACCGTTTCGTCTTTTAGCTCACAGAGTCTGCATTTTACTGCTTATTTGGATTTGTCTATTTTTTTGCTTTGATGCAGTTAGTTCTGATCGCGTTGTTTTGTGTGACTGTCAGTAGAGAGTGTGACTGTTTTGTTAGTGAGAGAACGTTGTGCTGTTCATTTCGACAGGCGCCATGTGCGTTTACGTGTGTTTAAACAGCATGTCAGTTTTTATTGGTGAAAGAGTGCATGTACTAACTTGTATGGGATAATGTTCGGTGAACAACATATGTATGCTGGCGTTGTGTTTAATACTTAATGAGTGATCACTTGTGAATACCAGGTGCTCTTGTAACTGCAGTAGCGATTACAGACGACCACAACAGCAACAGCGACAAAAAACATCATGGTTACTGGAGCCACACACACACACACACTCACTCACTCCCCCCCTCTCTCTCTCTCTCTCTCTCTCTCTCTCTCTCTCTCTCTCTCTCTCTCTCTCCTCCCAGATCTTGCTGACAACAATTCCACGTGGAACGGACGTGTCCCCAACTTCTCGTTTGGGACTCAATAGAACTCACTCAGATTCCGGCCTGAGGTTCAACAGAGAGAAACCAACAACCAATAAAGACAGACAGACAGATAGACACAGACAGACAGACAGACACACACACACTCTCTCTCTCTCTCTCTCTCTCTCTCTCTCTCTCTCTCTCTCTCCAGAAGAGAACCGACAGAAGTCCACGAAGAAACCAACCAAAATCCAGGAGGGAACCCCATGCTTAACTCCACACGGCCAAAAATTCATTTCCTTCGAACCTTCTAACCTGTTACTGGTTTTAATAAATCCTTCCGTTGTTTCGTTTATAAAAGAGGTTTTGTTTCTTTATTCAGTGATTTGTGTTTTACAATTACTTATTCAATGAAGGGGAGGGGCTACATGCATTCCCTAAAACATTATTCGCTTTTCTACTAATGGAACATTTATTTAACACCACTTCCTAATCTTTTTGTCTTCGTCCATACTGATGAACTTATTACATTATTAACACTCTTCTCGTTTCCATTCATCAGATTTGTATTCCAACCAATCACAGTGAATACAAGTAAAACAATTGGTTCCATCACGCAAGACTTCCTCAACCACTTGGATATATTAATTACATGCCACACCGATGACCGTCGTAAATTGACTAGATTCTACGAGCGCCTATCCATCGTAATTATTGAAGCGAGAACTTTGAGTCTCCTCTCGGTCTGTCAGACCTTTCTCTGGGGTTGGGAGGAAACGAGTTTCTTTACTTTTAAATATATCAATTTTTGTTAACAACCTGTTAGAACAAACAAAAATAAAAAGCTGATAGTGAATCTGAGTTCAATGTTCCTTAGAACGTTCCAAGTGAAGAGAATTATAATTTGTAAGAAGTTGAGTAAACATGTTTATTCTGTTGTCGCCGTGTGAGTTTGCGTGTGACAGTGTGTAAGTTCAGTAGACGATGTAAGCATTGTGCGTATACTTGCTTACCTTTGTTTGATGAGTGTAATAGTATATGCGTAAACGTGTGTGTAAGTGAGTTTGTAGCAGTAGCAGCTGCAAACGACAATATCAATGACCACAAACCACGGTTAGCAATATTGTTAATCTGTGCCTGACTCTCAAATTGGCACGGCCAAAACGGAAGGAGGGGGTATTTTCTGAAAGGTCTCTCTTTAAAAATCAACCAAAAATCCAGTAATTATCCAATCAATACTAAATTTTCATCGATTATTAAGCGAAGAATGGACTTTATAACGGTTCATTTTTTTATAATCGATATTTATATATTTTTTGCCTACAACCCTTTCTTTATTTGTGGTAACAAATATGCTTAAAATAATTAGCCGAAACTGAACAAAATATATTGTATCGTGCGGAGGGTGAGAATTGTAGATAAAACAAAAAAAAACACTTGTGCACGTATCAGATTTTGAGGTTAAAAATCCGAATTTTGAATGTGTTTAATTTTTCATCTTTTGTGTTTTGAAGCATGAAATTCGTTGAATATGTTAATGATAATTATTATCTTTCAGATTAGAAAAAAAAATTACATATTTTAATTAGTTTTACGAAAAACACTACTTTTAAATATTTGACAAATAAATAATTTTCTTTTAGTTAGCCTAATATTGCTAATATACACCTGCTACTATGTGTGGGCGCAAGAGTCAACAGACAGTACGTACACTTTACACTCTTTCTATCTCCATGGCCTAGATTGATTCCCCCCCCTCTCTCTCTCTCTACAACAATAGACTTTCCTTCTCACCAGTTAACAGCGAGAGACGCATACCAAACTAAACACGTGCTGTACCCTTTTCTTTCATTTGTTTCTTCACGAAATAAATCTTAATTCGTTTAATTCAATAAACGCGTTGTTTGTTCCTTCCTCAAAACAATTCATTTTTCCTATTTTTCCTAACGACTGAGGGATATATATATATAATACATCGACCAGTCCACTACACGCCTCGTGAAATCTACATATTGAGATAAAAGATGGAATTATTTGAAATTCAGGTACTTATGTTATAATATTTTTGCATATTCTTATAGCAAATCGTCCTAAATCAAATTTAGACAAAAAAAAATTGATTGATTCAAAAATCTTTTTAAAAATATTTGAATATGTTATCCATCGAGACAAAAATGGCGATGAATTGTGTTTTTTCGGAAAATTAAATTTTTTTAATTCTATTAGAAATAATAGAAAAAGTTATATATTATTCTGGTTTTCATATAACATTTGGGCTTTTATATTTCTGGAAAAAAAAGTTGTTCAAGAATAATGGAGTTTAATAAATTTTAATTCGTAAAAAAAAAAAAAAATAACAACAACTTGGTTTTTCTTCCATGTTGGGACCGTGTCTACTGTTAAACTGAGCCCAGATTGGTACAAGCATTTAACTTTGTTTCGAGTTTGCCCAATCAAGGGCCATCTCTCATAAGACGACGCTTACCACTTTCTTCCTCCATTTCAACCACTAGATGCCATAGCTGTCTCGCTCGTTCACTTCTCCACAATTCTCTTTTGAGACGCAATCGACCCCCCTCCCACCGGACCGTATGACCCTGGGTTCGACAAGAAGACCCAAGATCAAACGTGGCGACAGCAGTAGACACGTGAACATAACAATTTAACACACACCTACCTACATACACATATGGACACGGCCTGGTTTTAACACCTGCAAACGTAGAACTTTCTCATAATATAAACTCTTCTTTATTCCCTTCTGATGGAGCGCCAGCACCATATCAACTTTGTAACCTTTTGATTTCGCCAATACTCGCGGACTTATCCAATATACCCTTCTCTTTCATTCCCTTTTATTTACACCAACCACAGCGAAGATGGCTGAATTGCTTTAAACGTTGGAATGATTTTTCAGTAGTGTGTATTTGGTGTCGCTGTGTTCGGTAGTTTCATGTGCCTTTCGCTCTAGTCAGGGGGGGGGGGTTAATGACACACCCTGTGCGTTGAACCTGAAATAAATTGGGGGAGAGAGAGAAAGAGGGGAGGGGTATGTATTTGATTTTATATTATGTGCGAAATATTGTAACATGAAGATGTGAATATTTCTGTGCCTTTGGCAGAAAGAGGGCGTTCAGTGCGATCTTGTCCAAAATTGAGAGTCGATATTTTGAAACAATAGTCGCTGCTGTTTCTATAATATCTCCTTCTGGATCTTTTTTTCAAGCAAAAATCAAAATGTTTGTATGCATAAAAAATATCTATTTATCATTAGTGACGATATAATTTTTTAAGTAAACACTAACAATTATTTTTATACCTACGGATTCGAACCCACTCATAAAGTTACCCTTGACTTTACAATCTGGCAGTCTAATCACGTTTGACACACCGGTTCCCCTCAGATCACCAAAGTTAAGCAATGATGAGCCTGGCCAGTACTAGATGGGTGACCATTTAGGACTTCCAGGTGCTCCGCTTCTCGGCATTGTTTCCAGTCGTCCTGGACTTCTCCTTGCCACTGGACTCAAGCAGTGCCGATTCAGGAGAGGTGTGGTTGGAGATTGCGCAACACTTGCCACATCATTACATGCGCAGCTGCCCTTATAGGGGATATCCTTTGTCTTTCGAGGCTGAGCGGAGCACCGAATGAGTCTACCTCCAGGCCACCAGAAATTAACACAAGGATCGAGGGAAATTTGTTTAAATAAAAAAGGAGTGAATTTTGCTCCTTAGATAAGAATCGACAGGCCTTGGTATTTCGGTTAGGATCAAAGAATAATACCTGTTCTGATTTTATACTTCCTATTTTCTATCCTTGGCCTAATTCAGTCCTCGTGTTGAAAAGCCAAATACGTCCTCATATGGAGTACTGTTGCTACACCTGGATAGGAGCTGCTCAGAGCATCCTTTTCTGCCTTGACAGGGCTCAAAATCGGCTTAGAAATCTAGTAAGCGATGTCCCTTTTTTTCTTACAACCTCTTTCTCACAAAGAGACGTTGCCAATCTATCTCTGCTCTTTCGTTAATTTCATTGCAAGTGCTCAACTGCGCTTCACCCTATGCCCTTCTCCACAAAACATTCACAACAAACACGTCTAGCCACAACCACTGTCAACAATTTCCTCTACTCTCTATCTGTGCTTAAAACTAAATGCAAATTCCATGTGCAAAATTTATTTCCTAGCACTGCCTGTCTGTAGAACTCTATACTGCAGAACTGCTTTCCAGCTGATTACAACATGGTCGTTTTCAAGTTCATTGTAAACAAGTTCTTTTATCCGTCCTTTTCAATAATCAGTGATTGTTAAGATACAATCGACAGATCGATTTTTAAAAATATATTGTTTTAACCAAAAACAATATTATGTACTTAATTGTCATACCGAAAATAGTAATATATCCAAAAATTACAAAAATTTTATTTTATTTCAAGTTGAAAGTAATTTTTACTGAATATTGGGTAAAATCGCATTTTTCTTAGCCGTTATAAAGTAGGCATTAGGAGGCTATACACAGGGGACATAACTCCAAAACGAATGTTTTAGATTACTTAAGTCATGGCTGCAATGTTTTTTTGTCTATAGTGATAGTGTATTTATTTGCTTCCCCACCAAAGCAAATTAAGCACAAGGCCGTTTTTAATGTGGGGTAAAACCAGCTCCCCTAAAAGTAGGCAAAATGGGGACACTCTGGTTACCAAAAGTAATAATTGTCCCAGTATAGAGGGTTTCCCCTCCATTGACTGATACAAATTATCTTAAGTGCAGCATCTGAAGAACAGAAAAACACAAGAGCAGTTGTTCTACTCGATGAATTTTCGTGATTTTTGAATATATTACTATTATCCACATGACAATTAAGTACGTAATATTGTTTTTTTGCTTAAAACGGTATATTTAAAAAATCGATTTGTCGATTATAGTTTAACAAGCACCAATAATCAAATTCCACCCAATTTCCACCACTACCCGTTATTACGGTGTTATCTCACCGACCTCCTGATACATGAAGGCTTATTCTCAAATGGCTTTTGGGCCTTGATACGTTGAACAGGCTGACCTCGACTTTACCATCCCGTCTTTGGTTTACATATAAAAAGCGACTATTTGCTAATGCAACTACTCCACCCTTTCCTCCCTGATGAATGAACCATCCATTGAAAACTGTAGCTTGGCTTTTTAGTTCAGTCCAATGATATACTGTCAGATTCGCACAATAAAAATAAACTTTATTGCTAAACACAGGCGAGACGTACTTTCAGAACATGACATTTTAAAATACAACCAAAATACATTCATCAATAGAAATAAAAACTTTTGTAATTTCCAGTGTATTAATAATATTCATTGTTATAGCTGTGGAAATTTTTTTAATCTCTCCATTCTTTGATTTATATGCAAACGTATGTATATGTGCGTGTGTGTGTGTGTGTGAAAAATTGGTACTGTGTGTGTGGGGGGGTACTCGGATTTTTATCTGTTTGCCAACTGTTCCATGACTGCGCATGCACGAATCGTTGACATGACAGCTTTCTTATATTAAGAATAAGTAGGTTTGGAAACACTTTTTTAAGAACGTGACAGGCTGGCCTAATGGTTATCGTACTTGATTCACTGTCTTTTAGGTTTTGGTTTCGATCTCAGCTGGATTACTTCTTTTCTTACTAACAAAAACTGAACTGTTAAAAAAAAAAACATAATACTTGCATGCGCATGTCTCAGATTTTCTTTACGTTTTTTTACTTCATTTTTGTAAAGAAATTTAACATTACATTGAATACCGGGCAAAGCCAGGTACATCTGTTAGCATGTATATATATATATACATATTACTTGGGAGTCACCATTTATTAAGGTCCGAAGGCCACTCAAGGATAAGTGTTAATGAATGTAAAGTGGTAATGAAGTAATTCTTAATTATGTAAATTGGGTAGAATTTGAACATCTATTAGAACGACCAACCAGGAATTTGGGTGTTGAAGAGAAAAACCGGTTTGATTTTCGTTTATAGCACGCATAAAGTCGATAATGAGCGATTTAATGTCTCAATGACTTTGGAGGAAAAACATTTGATTTTTGTGGCAAATCTTTATATAGCGATGTTCTCGAAAGTTCCAGCCAGTTTGCTGTATCTCTACATGAGGAAACGTAACAAAGTTCCTTTGTTCCGTGTGTGCAGGTGATTTGATAACGACGGTGTATTTGCACATTCTGATACGCGGGCTTGTTAAAAACGATAATTGCTATGAAAATGTTCCTACCGGAAATTTGTTCCGGTCATATGTATCGGTCGCTACAGAGTCTTCAAATGAATTAACATCATTTACTTTCACAGACTTTCAAAACCGGAAGTCGGGGGGGGGTGAAAATCAACAAATAAATGTTACCAAACGCAAGATAAGTTCTTCTACATACCAGGATATTTTTTGTATGTGTTTTAACATATTTAAGTGTTTTTTGTATTTGTATGTGTGTGTGTGTGTGTGTGTGCGTGCGTGCATGCGCGCGTGTGTGTGTGTGTGTGTGTGTGTGTGTGTGTGTGTGTGTGTGTGTGTGTGTGTGTGTGTGTGTGTGTGTGTGTGTGTGTGTGTTTTCAAAAGTAAGCAAGTTTCCTCTCTATTCAGTTAGAATGAAAAACAATCATGGTTGCCATAAGTAATGCATTCGGATTTTTGATGATCACTCAAATATCGAAATTTAAACAAAATGCTGATAGTAACTCACCCAATTAATGTCACCAATTGTTCAAAAATGTTATGTTCTATCAGTATTTTTTTAATTCTCGATTGTTGAGCGATTATCAAAGGTTTTCACACAATGCTTATGGCAGCCATGATTGTTTTTCATTCTAACTGAACAGAGTGTGCATACAGTTTCTTTTGAATAAAAAAGATGCTTTTAAAATGTGATGAAACACAAAAATACTTATCTAGGTTGGTAGGAGAGTAACTTAATTTGCCTTTCAGGCACTATTATTAAATTATGGCGTCAGTGGATTGGGAGAAAAATAATTTGTGTAGGCAGTAAAAATGTTTTTTGTTTTTTTTTGTTAAATATTATTATATGAAGAATCATTTCGAGTTAATGTTGAATAGCAGGTGGCTCATTAACAGGGACTCAGAACAGATGACGATGATAATGAGGGAGACATTTATACCTGACTTGGATAATTCTTGGTTACACATATTAGAGGAGGGGAGACATCATTACTTGTGATGGAGGAGGCATATAATACTTGTAAGAGTTGTACATAAGAATTCGTTACAAGATGATGATAAAAACACATTTACTTTTTCTGTTGTAAGGAATGACGACACGAGAAAAACAGTTACAAACATAGTTGGCTATTTGATTCTTCAATCGACCGATCGGTGGTGTCAGGAATTCAAACTTTGATTTACATAGTCTATTTTTCCTCCCTTCGCTTCCAGGGGGGCTCTCCTCTCCAACTGACTCTCTCTCATCAACTCTTGACTTCCAACTTATCAACTGGCTTCTAACTTCAAACCCTTAGATTCCTATATTGAGAAATCTCCTTTGTTTATGACGTCAGAGGTGTGGTTTTCAAACATTACTAATTTTCACGTGCCTTTACATATGTTTTTCCAAACACACTTTTGGCAAACAAAAGAATCCTCAATTCTAATTCTTACCTATTTTTTAAACAATATTTTTTTAATTTGCATTGTTCATTCTTTTAACTGACATATTTAAAATCTAGATTTCTAAAACAATGGACAATCGACTCTTTTTTCGACATAAACAATATTTAACTATTTCTAATAGAATTAACAATGGATTGGATTTCTAACATTCCATTATCTTTAACACTTGCCTACAGGGTTCGATTCTAGTCTTATCCTAATATCATTTTCACTTATCTAGTATGTCTTCTTACTTACATGAGAAGAGGGCAGCCCTTTCATGTAACATTAAAATCTATTGAGAAATACACATTTTGTATTGAGAAATACACATTTTGTATTGAGAAATACACACTTTAAATATGTAAACATTAAATAAAGAATAACAAGTTATCCAAAATGGCCGCCTTATTTGGGCCAGATTTGATAACTTTACCTAATGTTTACATATTTAAAGTGTGTATTTCTCAATACAAAATGTGTATTTCTCAATAGATTTTAACTTGCAATGATTTCTCCTGAAATAATATTTAACAAAAAAAACAAACATTTTTAATGCCTACACAAATTTCTTTCGCAATCCACTCACGTTGTAATATAATGACTTTGCCAACTTTGGTAAGATTTATTTGTTGTACATATTTTTTTAACCATTTTTTTAGCTCTTGTTAAAAATGCCCAGTATAATTATTATCCTTTAAACCGGCAGGTTTTATGATTATTTTTCTATTTAAAGCCGGTTTGGTTGGTCACGAATGTTGAATGGTCCTCAAACACCAAATCTAAAACATCAAACCACAGTTCAGCTGTCGATCTTGTAATAAGACACGTCTGCTGGTTTGGAATGACATTTCAAATTTTGTCATAATCAGGAGAAAGCCCAACAGCTGACACACTTTTATGCTTCACACTGGGTTACCTTGTCTCTATATGGACGGTCTAAAAAGACATCTTGATTATCACACGGAGCATGATCTAGAATTTAAAAAAAAATTATTATTGCAGCAGTTTACGAACGGTGTTATTTTTGAGATAGGATTTTTCAATTAAATTCAATTTTTACACCATCTTTTGTTTATCAAATTGTTAGGTGAAAGTACAGAATAGTTAACAAAGATCTTCTATGCATGCTATGAATGGTTTTCTTATTAATAATGTTATTATTTCAGCATGGTCCGTAACTGCAGAGGTACAAAAATTTCAAACTTAAAACACTAATCTTTTTACATTGCTGTATTTGTGTGTGTGTATATATATATATATATATATATATATATATATATATATATATATATATATATATATACAAATATATATGGTTGAATGATTAAATTGTCGCCCTAAAGAAAACAGCACTATGGCTTTATTTTAAAACTTTTATCAAAAAAATCAGTTCAAGTAACTTCATTATGTAGTAGAGCTGACATCTATTAAATGTAGCCACATTTAGCCTCAATCACTGCTTCAATATAGATCCGAAACTGGGAGCATGCTTTTTCCACGAGCGCTGGTGGAAGCTCGGAAAATACTCGGCAGATGGCAGTGATCAGGCTGGCTTTGGTGTTGTAGGGAGTCATGTTGGTGATTTTCTCTACGTATGACCAAACGAAGTAGTCCAGTGAGTTCAGGTTGGGGAAGAAGGGGCCAGTGAGAGAAGGGTCCAAAGTCATAGCACTCCTTCTGGAACCAAGCTTAGGTCTTTTTGGACTCATGGGCCAGCACCGAGTCCTTCTGCCACACCTAGGATCTGCTGTTGGGCACCTGATTGAACCAGGGGATAACAACACTTTTCTACATATCCAGGTACATTTTGGTGTTGACTTTCAAGCTGATTTCAAAGATGTGAGGTGGTATGATGTGGCCCTCACTTGATACCACACTAAAGACCATAACCATGGCTGGAAACTTTGTTTTCATCACCCTTGGCACATCCTTGTTATTTGTGGCAATCCAGTGATGCATTTTTGAGGGTGCTGGCAATGGTCCTGTTGTCATAACTTGGATCGGTGGAGAGCATGAGTTGTACAGTGGTGGCTCTCCAATCTTCCTTGTTAAACATTGTGTCACTTTCAGACATGATAGAAGGCTCCTATTGCTCTTGGGATTTGAACACAACTAGCCAACTAGTAGATGGCTTGCAACAAAAAAAAGAAAAAAGAAAATCTGTTTTTATCAAACAGAAATGGAATCATGTCGTCTTTTCTAGTTTCTAGGGCGACAATTTTATTGTTCCACCCTATATATATATATATATATATATATATATATATATATATATATATATATATATATATATTCGTTAACAAACAATTTTGGTACTTCTGCAGTTTATGAACCATGCTATTTTTTGTCAGATAGGATTTTCATGGTATCTTTTGCTTATTAAATTATTATGTGAACATACAGAATATTTTGCACCTTCTCCCCATGTTAAGAATGGGGGTCTAAATAATAACGTCATTATTTCAGCACAGTTCATAAACTGCAGAAGTACCAAAATTTCAAGCATTCTCCATGGATGCTAATTTTCTGAAATGTAATCTAATGGGATTTTTCTTTGGAATTCCCTTCTTGCTACTTGCTTCCCTGACTCTACTAACATGCAAAAGTTTAAATGTAATGTCAACCAACATCTTGCTCATCTCCCCCTAAACGTGGTACCAAATAGTAGCCCCTTACGTCCAAGTGGCGATGTGCCTTGTTTAGGGTGAACATGAGTAAAAATAATAAATATTCTTCATCATTCAATTGGAAATCTATCCATCTCATTAATTCAGGTGGAGAAGTTGCAGTCTTGTTCTACCGGTCTCCATGAGAAGTATGTCGCACAGCAACATTTCAACTTGTATAACCACAACGCCCTCCGTCAGTCATCTGAAACGCTCCAAAGTGATCCCACATTGACATCGATGGCCCAAAGCCACTTGGTAGACTGCTTAAGATATAAATGGGATCACTTGGTGACAATCTGATCTTGGCAGGTGGCACAAGCAAAATGACAACACGCCCACACATGGAACACTGTCCCACTGGCCTGCTTCCCAACCAGTTAAAATATGGTAACCTTCAAGTCCAATGTAAACAAGTTCTTATTGAACCGTCCCCTTAAACAATTCAAATTCTACCCAATCTACACCATTAACGATTACTAAACTACCACCATACATTCATTAACCCTTGTCCTCGAGTGGCCCTCGGGCTTTGATAAGTGTTGACTACCTTGTAAAAAAAAAACGGTAAAAGTCGGAAGTTATTTTGAAACGTCTAATCTCAAGCAAGACGAAAAATGAAAATAATAATAATAACCGTTTCAATATAAAAATTCCTGAGTTTTACAAGATGCACCTAAGAAAGGTCAGAGGTTACATCAGGCAATACATTATGTCAATACGGCCCTGTCGGTAGGGCATTAGAATACGCCGACTGCCCCCCTGCAGAGGGTAAAAGTCCCTCAGTGGGGGTCCTGGATATGACCTTAAACTATATCCGATGGTGAGGCCCCAGCTTGCGGGCTTTGGGGAGTGTGGAGCCACCCTTTAATTGCCATTGCTCCCAGGCCCACTCTGACCCGGAGTGGTAGTACCTGTTAGGATCCCAACTATGGGTTAAATAGAAACTGACTTGCAAAAAACAAATATATTCTATTAAAAAAATTGTTCTTCAAAATCACTGGATTCAGCATTAAATAACCTGAAAAGGATTGATATGCCGTAAAACAAAAACAACCAACCAACCAACATTATGTCAATAACATCCAAGATGAGAACCGTAATCTAATTAACCCGAAAGATGTGTTGACTATTACTTTAAATAGAGACAAGAAGACATTTATTTAATGACAGCAGAAACTTGTAAAATATTTACTTTATGTTTCTGAATTTTTGGAGATAAGAATTGATCATCGGTATTATTTGGATTTTTGGAACTATTGTCCTCATCTTGAGTATTATTTTCACAACGTTTTGGTCGATGTAACCTCCGACCATCTTCAGGTGTACCTTGTTGAACTTGTATATCTTTATGTCAAACTCTGGAGTCTGCACAGAATTTCGAATGGAACCCTTTATGAAAGCCATGGTGGTAGCATGTTTTCGTTCTCTCAGCCATGACTGGGTAGAAAACCTAAATAATTCACAATTGTATTTTGAGTGTCGTATGCACCGAAGATTGAACTTTCAACTTCCAGAAGAGAGTAATGTACAACTTAACTTAGCCATGTACTTTATTGACTTCAACAAGATACATCTGAAGAAGGTCGGAGGTTACATCGACTGAAACGTTGTGAAAATAACACTCAAAATGAGAACACTAGTCCAAAAAATATAAATAATACGAAGTATTTATCTGTTTTTCAGGGCAAATACATTTTATTTTCTCACATGAATGGCTATTGAAAAAGAAAAAGAAAAGAAAAGAAAAATCTTAGTTTTGGTTGTTAAAATTTATAAAACTTTACTCTGTGAACACAATCAGGTTTTAAAAACATTGATTTTTTTTTAACTTGTAGAAGGAGTAGGCGTGAGTGGTGGTGGTTGCTTTCCTATTTACAATATTCATACAATGTTAAAAAGACTACTGACCTTTATGTGCACACGCCAGCACAATTTTGTTGGGCTGACATTATAAAATTAAAAAAAAAAACACAAAAAAAAAAAACAAGGAAAGATAACTCATATATGCTCCACAATTTTTTAGATGAAAATTGATCATTTGAATTATTTGGCTCATTCGGACTACTGTTCTCATTTTAGATGTTATTATTACAATGTTTCGACTGATGTAACTTCCAACCTTCTTCAGGTGTGCCTTGTCGAACTTGACAATCTTTATGTTGAAATTGTGAATGTAAAAACTAAGAAAATATGGCAATACAAATTAGACATGCATATAGCAGAATATAAATTTATTAGAAACTATTTAATTTTTTTTATTATTGAAATCACTCTAGACAAGGCATGAGGCCACTTGATGTAAGAAGCTAAAAGAGAAATTAAATGGCTAATCCACTCAAACAAGACAAAGTGATGAAGGAAGGTTTTATCATGGTTTCTCTCTTGCTTATAAACTAACACAGATTGTTAATGAACCCACTCGTGTACCAAATGCTGACAGACAATTTGTAAGTCTTCTAGATCGTTTTCTAACAACTTAATTATCTTATCAATTAATATAAAAACAGAATGTAATTAGACCTCAGATGCCCCTCTCTATTGTACGGTGTATCAATACTCAAAAGCTGACTGGGACAGTTTCTGGACATTCATATCTGAAATACCTCTGGGTTGCATGTTTGAAAAGAATGTGTCCACTATAGCATCCGACTTAACTGATTAGTATCGGTATAGACAGCTACATATCCTAAGAAATTCCAACAGAAACTAAATAGTCATCTGTAGCATACACCAGAATGTGCTGCCACCATTGCACACAGAAATCACTATTTCAATTGCTTTCAATGAAATAGATGTTTTGAAACTAAAAGATTTAGGACTGCCAGTAATCACTGTAAAAAGTCTATAGAAAATGAAAGATAGTCATTTGCTCAGTCCATCAAATCCCAAGTAGCTCAGAGATTCGGTTCCAAGTTTTGGCATATAATAAACAGGATCCTGAACAGATGTGTATCCTCTATCCCAATTTCCATCAATGGACCTGAAGCGATTTTGTCACCATCTGACAAAGCCAAACTCTTTACTAAAAACTTTGTATCAAACTCAACCCTTTGCGATCTGGGCCCCCTATCCACTGAATATTCTCCCAAGACTAAAAATAATCTGAACAACATCCATATATCTGTCCTTCAGTCCAGCGAAGCAACTGGCCCTGACAACATTCCAATCATAGTGCTCTAAAAGCTGCAACTGGAAATAGCTCGTATTCTTGCAATGTTGTTTTAACATTGCCTTAAGAAAAAATGCTTATCAAAACTTTGGCAAACATCAAAAGTCGCCCCAGTATTTAAAAATACTGGAGATCGGTCTTCTGTAACTCAGTACAGTCCATTAAGTCTCCAGTGTGTCATGAGTAAGTTGCTCAAATTCGTAATAAATAGAAAAGTTATTAACCACTTCAACAAAAACAACCTAGTCAGTAAAAAGTAATATGGTTTCTGCCTTGCAAGATTTTCAGCTGATGTACTGACTGTAATACCACACAGGATCAATGAATCTATTGATGGGAGTTTCATTTCTAGAGCAATAGCTCTTGACATAATCAAACGCATTTGATAGGGTTTGGCATAAAGATCTACTCCACAAGATTTCCAGGTACATAATATCTGGAAATGTTCTCTCAACCATCCAATCCTTTCTCTATGATAAGTTTATTAAAGTAGTCGTCGATGGGCAGAAGTCTCAAGCTCACAGTATTAACACTGACGTGCCCCAAAGATCCATCCTGAGTCCAACTCTCTTTCTTCATCAACAATCTCCCAAATCACATTCTAAGATCATTAGTTGACATTTATGCAAACACCACTACCATCTATGGCAACATTTTAAAAGCTAGAAATAACCAAAATATTTCTGATTTCAATCTGAAGCATGTGGTCCAATGAGAAAAAAAAAAAAAAAATGGCTAGTTACTTTTAATACATTCAAAACTAAACTTCTATCTTTACATAACCAGCGCTCTGATACCTACTTGTATCAATGGAAATAAACGGCTCTCGTCTTGAAGCATTCTGCTTTGACAAGCAGTGAAGGCTTGACCTTCGCTCCTGACCTGAAATGGAAGATTTGCATAAGATCCATCATCAAAGTCGATAGGAAAAGAAATCATTCTTCCACTCCAGAAGATATATCATTCCCGACATAATCCTCTACCCATATGAGAGCTAAAAACATCCTAAGATGGAGAATCTGGGGAGGAGCTGCTAAGACTACCCTTTCTTATCTTGACAGTGTACAAAATCAGCTCCAAAATTTAATGGACAATGTCTTTTTCTCTCCCTACTTCTTTCTCACAGAAGAGATGTTGCAAGTCTATCATTTCTCTGCTTATATTTTCATGGCAGGTGCTCAACTAAGCTTTTATCTATGGCCACCCTCTATAAAAAAAACATTTGCAATAAACACTCATCTAGCCACAACAACTATCAACAATTTCTCTTATTCTCTATATGTGCATAAAACTAAACTAAAATTCCATGAGCAAAGTTTCTTTCCTAGAATCACTAGTATGTGGAACACAATACTGCAGGTTTGCTTCCCAGCTGACAATAATATGGTCGTTTTCAAGTCTAATGTAAATAAGTTCACATTGAGCCATCCTTTTAAATAAATAAATCCAACCCAAAATTCCACCAATTTTATTCATTTTGAAGACCCACTCCGAACAAGGGGAGATAATTCAAGAAGTTCTTAAAGTTTTTCAAATAATTTCTCCAAAAATGTTAGTTTTATGTGCCGTTTTGGCAAAAGTAAAACAAATACACTAAATTAACAAAATATAACATTGATAATCTCAACAGACTTTTTAATGAATTTTTAATTTTCTCTCTAAGAAAAGATAATTCTAAAATGAATAAAAGTTGTCATTATGTGAAAATGTATGACTTAAAAAATAAAAATGACCTGTTATTTTACAAAATTAAACTTTCATAGTAAAAATAATTATTAAAATTTATAAATAGTTTTCAGTCATTAGAAAATGTGTGACGTTTTCTTTTTTTTTTTTGAAAACTATTTTCTTTTCTTTTTTTTTTACACAATTAAAACCTCCATGATGAATAAAATAATCATTAAAATTTATAAATAGTTTCGAACATTTATTATTGGAATTGTCTTTCCCCTGTTCCAAGTGGAAGTCTACAAAAATGAAAAGAAATTGTCCTCAAAAACTAAAATGTACAAATGCCTCCCCCCCCCCCATCCCTCCAAAATAATCTGTAAGTTATGTAAAGGCGACAAACACTTACCCAGATGCGGACATACGATAGAAGTGGTCACCAATTTTTTTTTTTTAGTAATATAGAGATAAAAATGTCAGTGTAGGCGAGATGACTTTTAAAACAGCTTAAATAAATAAGTCATTATACTTAAGCTGCATATTTCACCATTTTCAAGTGAACAAAATGTAACAATGATAAAAACATATAAGTCTCCTCAAGCTGACCTTTTATGTCTCGCAGAACACAATTGAGCATTTATGTAAATAAAGCTATTTGGTTTGATGAATCGTCTGTTTTTTTAATCTTACTTTTAACTTTCTCTCTATGTAAAAATAGACGTGAAAATTTAGAGAATTAACTAAAACGAAATGATCCTAAATTGATCATAAATTATCATACGTCCCTCCTAGTCTGATTAAGACATGAAAATGTCTTAAGTACTGAGTACTTACTAGATACGTGCAAAATAAATGTCCAATTCACAAAATATAAAAATATTTTGACTTCTATCTTTACTTAAAAATTCAGGAAACCAATCAATTTTAATGTAATTTTCAGTATTTATTAATTAATGATCACAGAATAAAATGAACCCATTAACTTTTATAAATTTAAGCGAAAAATATTCTAATATGGGTTTGTTTTACAGTCCACAGAGATTCGCAAAAGTAGTCAAAATTTCAAATACATAAAAACTAATTGTAATCAAAGACAAGATAAGTTACTCTTCTACCTCTCTAGAAATCTTTTGTGATTTTGTTCACTTTGAAAACGTTTAATCAGTTCGAAAAACAAAGTGTCTAGCTTTATGTGAGAACAAGAAAAATAGCTGTGAGTTGGTTTATAAAATTCAAAGTTTTAAGTAATTTTTAAAACTTTTAATTTTACGAGCCAACTCGCGGCTATTTTTCTTGTTCTCACATAAACGCAAGACACTTTGTTTTTCGAACTGATTAAACGTTTTCAAAGTGAGCAAAACCACTAAAAAATTTCGAGGTAGGTAGAAGAGTAACTTATCTTGTCTTTGATAACAATTATTTGTTTGGTTTGATTTGAAGTTTTGACTACTTTTTTTAATCTCTGTAGATTGTAAAACAAACCCTTTAATATTTCCCTTATAAGATGTCTTAAGTGTTGATCATTTGCTGCGTGAGTCAAAAGTGTTTGAAAAATTATATTAATAAATCTCTGCAATTATCTTTTCTAAAAGCAAAATTTCATCACTTATTGTTTGATATGAACAAAAATCTACTCAGCAAATACTAAATCAAAATATCAATTCAAATTTTCAGAGACAATATGAGCTGTGTTACATTAAGTTTTACAGTGTGCTATTATCATTTCTAATTAAATTATAAAAAGAAAAACAACACATTTTATCTTAAATTTTAACCAACAACTCAGTCTTGAGAAAAAAAACTACGGTTTCTAGTATTTAACCAATAATCCACGTTCCTTTATTCTTAATCAAGTCCTTTACCAACAGAGAATGTTAAATTTTGCTCTTCTTCATGTGATATTTGAGAAGATACCTCTTAAATCCTCTCCTAGAGATATATCTTATGACTGAATTCGTGTCCATTTTTGGAAACCTTCCTCTTAATTATTGATCAGAGGTTTTCTATCAGATTTAAATCCAGGCTCTGGCGAGGCCAATCCATCAGTCGTTCACCAAAGATTCCTTGATCTGAAAGACAAGCTTTTGTAAACAGAGAAGCATGGCTTGACATGTTATCTTGTTGGACAATGAGACTGTGTTTAATATCATCACTCTGTGAATCAGCCAAAACAACAAATCCTCTTCCAAGAACGAGCAATAGTTCAGTGAATTCATTTTAATGCGATCAAGACAAGAAAAGGTTCAACAATTTTATTGCCAAAGATCCCAGCCAAAATCATTAGTCTTCTGCCTCCTTGTTGACGTTTATACCATAGATGAGGGCTGGCGCCTTTTAGAAGCCATCGTTTGGTCCAACCATCAGGACAATCCAGTGCTGCTTGAGTTTCGTCAGTCCATAGAACATTGTAAAAATCTGTTTTCAAATATTTAGTGATCCATGCCAATTGATTCTGACAGTTTATATCGCTCAAAGTTGGTGCTCTCTGGTCGGCCATTTGTTTCAAAATTCGATTTTGTGTCCTTTCAAAATTTGGAAAACCCCTGCATGATCAAAAATAGCTTTGCTTGTACTGTGTGGGTTTGCAGACAAGCTTGATTTTTCTTTAATCTCTTGATATGCTCACTCTTGGTCTGTTGCTGTTTTGTTTTTTTTCCCTTCAATCATTGCCCTCATTGAAAAAACGTTTCACAGGTTGATACTCTTGTTTCTAACTTTTTTTTGCAATTTCTTGACTTTTTTCACTGGCTGTCAGTACATTTCCTTTAACCATAGGTAACAAACTTTAATAATCGGCAAAATTTTTTGCTAACCTAATAAGAGGAATATATGAAAATAGATTCATTTAGAGTTAATTTCTAAAACCGCGTTGATGTGAGTTATATTGAATAGGGAACTGCAATTGATAGTAGATGATGTAACAAAGCAATTGATAGTAAATGATGTAACAAAGCAATTAATAGTAGATGATGTAACAAGCAATTGATAGTAGATAATGTAACAAGCAATTATAAGTAGATGATGTAACAAGCAATTATAAGTAGTTGATGTAAATAATAATTTTAAGTAGTTGATGTAACAAAGCAATTGATAGTAAATGATGTAACAAAGCAATTGATAGTAAATGATGTAACAAAGCAATTGATAGTAAATGATGTAACAAAGTAATTGATAGTAGATGATGTAACAAGTAATTGATAGTAGATGATGTAACAAACCACTGATAGTAGATGATGAAACTAAGCAATTGATAGTAGATGATGTAACAAAGCAATTGATAGTAGATGATGTAACAAAGCAATTGATAGTAGATGATGTAACAAAGCAATTGATAGTAGATGATGTAACAAGCAATTGATAGTAGATGATGTAACAAGCAATTGATAGTAAATGAAGTAACAAAGCAATTGATAGTAGATGATGTAACAAGTAATTGATAGTAGATGATGTAACAAGTAATTGATAGTAGATGATGTAACAAGTATTTGATAGTAAATGATGTAACAAACCACTTGATAGTAGATGATGTAACAAAGCAATTGATAGTAGATGATGTAACAAGTAATTGATAGTAAATGATGTAACAAACCACTTGATAGTAGATGATGTAACAAAGCAATTGATAGTAGATGATGTAACAAAGCAATTGATAGTAGATGCTGTAACAAGTATTTGATAGTAAATGATGTAACAAACCACTTGATAGTAGATGATGTAACAAAGCAATTGATAGTAGATGATGTAACAAAGCAATTGATAGTAGATGATGTAACAAAGCAATTGATAGTAAATGATGTAACAAAGCAATTGATAGTAGATGATGTAACAAGCAATTGATAGTAGATGATGTAACAAGCAATTATAAGTAGATGATGTAAATAATAATTTTAAGTAGATGATGTAACAAAGAAATTGATAGTAGATGATGTAACAAAGCAATTGATAGTAGATGATGTAACAAAGCAATTGATAGTAAATGATGTAACAAAGCAATTGATAGTAAATGATGTAACAATGCAATTGATAGTAGATGATGTAACAAAGCAATTGATAGTAGATGATGTAACAATGCAATTGATAGTAGATGATGTAACAAAGCAATTGATAGTAAATGATGTAACAAAGCAATTGACAGTAGATGATGTAACAAAGCAATTGATAGTAGATGATGTAACAAAGCAATTGATAGTAGATGATGTAACAAAGCAATTGATAGTAAATGATGTAACAAAGCAATTGATAGTAAATGATGTAACAAAGCAATTGATAGTAAATGATGTAACAAAGCAATTGATAGTAAATGATGTAACAAAGCAATTGATAGTAGATGATGTAACAAAGCAATTGATAGTAAATGCTGTAACAAAGCAATTGATAGTAGATGATGTAACAAAGCAATTGATAGTAAATGATGTAACAAAGCAATTGATAGTAGATGATGTAACAAAGCAATTGATAGTAGATGATGTAACAAGCAATTATAAGTAGATGATGTAAATAATAATTTTAAGTAGTTGATGTAAGAAAGCAATTGATAGTAAATGATGTAACAAAGCAATTGATAGTAGACGATGTAGGAAAGCAATTGATAGTAGATTATGTAACAAAGCAATTGATAGTAGATGATGTAACAAAGCAATTGATAGTAAATTATGTAACAAAGCAATTGATAGTAAATGATGTAACAAAGCAATTGATAGTAAATTATGTAACAATGCAATTGATAGTAGATGATGTAACAAAGCAATTGATAGTAAATTATGTAACAAAGCAATTGATAGTAGATGATGTAACAAAGCAATTGATAGTAAATTATGTAACAATGCAATTGATAGTAAATTATGTAACAAAGCAATTGATAGTAAATGATGTAACAAAGCTATTGATAGTAGATGATGTAACAAAGCAATTGATAGTAGATGATGTAACAAAGCAATTGATAGTAAATGATGTAACAAAGCAATTGATAGTAAATGATGTAACAAAGCAATTGATAGTAAATTATGTAACAATGCAATTGATAGTAAATTATGTAACAAAGCAATTGATAGTAAATGATGTAACAAAGCAATTGATAGTAAATTAAATAACAATGCAATTGATAGTAAATTATGTAACAAAGCAATTGATAGTAAATGATGTAACAAAGCAATTGATAGTAAATGATGTAACAAAGCAATTGATAGTAAATTATGTAACAAAGCAATTGATAGTAAATTATGTAACAATGCAATTGATAGTAGATGATGTAACAAAGCAATTGATAGTAAATGATGTAACAAAGCAATTGATAGTAAATGATGTTACAAAGCAATTGATAGTAGATGATGTAACAAAGCAATTGATAGTAAATGATGTAACAAAGCAATTGATAGTAAATTATGTAACAAAGCAATTGATAGTAAATTATGTAACAAAGCAATTGATAGTAAAGTATGTAACAAAGCAATTGATAGTAAATTATGTAACAATGCAATTGATAGTAGATGATGTAACAAAGCAATTGATAGTAAATGATGTAACAAAGCAATTGATAGTAGATGATGTAACAAAGCAATTGATAGTAAATGATGTAACAAAGCAATTGATAGTAAATGATGTAACAAAGCAATTGATAGTAAATGATGTAACAAAGCAATTGATAGTAAATTATGTAACAATGCAATTGATAGTAGATGATGTAACACGTAATTGATAGTAGATGATGTAACAAGTAATTGATAGTAGATGATGTAACAAGTATTTGATAGTAAATGATGTAACAAACCACTTGATAGTAGATGATGTAACAAAGCAATTGATAGTAGATGATGTAACAAGTAATTAATAGTAGATGATGTAACAAGTATTTGATAGTAAATGATGTAACAAACCACTTGATAGTAGATGATGTGACAAAGCAATTGATAGTAGATGATGAAACAAAGCAATTGATAGTAGATGATGTAACAATTATTTGATAGTAGATGATGTAACAAGTATTTGATAGTAAATGATGTAACAAACCACTTGATAGTAGATGATGTAACAAAGCAATTGATAGTAGATGATGTAACAAAGCAATTGATAGTAGATGATGTAACAAAGCAATTGATAGTAAATGATGTAACAAAGCAATTGATAGTAAATGATGTAACAATGCAATTGATAGTAGATTATGTAACAAAGCAATTGATAGTAGATGATGTAACAATGCAATTGATAGTAGATGATGTAACAAAGCAATTGATAGTAAATGATGTAACAAAGCAATTGACAGTAGATGATGTAACAAAGCAATTGATAGTAGATGATGTAACAAAGCAATTGATAGTAGATGATGTAACAAGTATTTGATAGTAGATGATGTAACAAGTATTTGATAGTAAATGATGTAACAAACCACTTGATAGTAGATGATGTAACAAAGCAATTTATAGTAGATGATGTAACAAAGCAATTGATAGTAGATGATGTAACAAGTAATTAATAGTAGATGATGTAACAAGTATTTGATAGTAAATGATGTAACAAACCACTAGATAGTAGATGATGTAACAAAGCAATTGATAGTAGATGATGTAACAAAGCAATTGATAGTAGATGATGTAACAAAGCAATTGATAGTAGATGATGTAACAAGTATTTGATAGTAGATGATGTAACAAGTATTTGATAGTAAATGATGTAACAAACCACTTGATAGTAAATTATGTAACAATGCAATTGATAGTAGATGATGTAACAAAGCAATTGATAGTAAATGATGTAACAAAGCAGTTGATAGTAGATGATGTAAACAAGCAATGTATAGTAAATTATGTAACAATGCAATTGACAGTAAATTATGTAACAAAGCAATTGATAGTAAATGATGTAACAAAGCAATTGATAGTAGATGATGTAACAAAGCAATTGATAGTAGATGATGTAACAAAGCAATTGATAGTAGATGATGTAACAAAGCAATTGATAGTAAATGATGTAACAATGCAATTGATAGTAAATTATGTAACAAAGCAATTGATAGTAAATGATGTAACAAAGCAATTGATAGTAAATTAAATAACAATGCAATTGATAGTAAATTATGTAACAAAGCAATTGATAGTAAATGATGTAACAAAGCAATTGATAGTAGATGATGTAACAAAGCAATTGATAGTAAATGATGTAACAAAGCAATTGATAGTAAATTATGTAACAAAGCAATTCATAGTAAATAATGTAACAAAGCAATTGATAGTAGATGATGTAACAAAGCAATTGATAGTAAATGATGTAACAAAGCAATTGATAGTAAATTATGTAACAGCAATTGATAGTTAATTATGTAACAATGCAATTGATAGTAAATTATGTAACAATGCAATTGATAGTAGATGATGTAACAAAGCAATTGATAGTAAATGATGTAACAAAGCAATTGATAGTAGATGATGTAACAAAGCAATTGACAGTAAATGATGTAACAATGCAATTGATAGTAAATTATGTAACAAAGCAATTGATAGTAAATTATGTAACAATGCAATTGATAGTAGATGATGTTACAAAGCAATTGATAGTAAATGATGTACCAAAGCAATTAATAGTAAATGATGTAACAAAGCAATTGATAGTAAATGATGTAACAAAGCAATTGATAGTAGATGATGTAACAAGTATTTAATAGTAGATGATGTAACAAACCACTTGATAGTAGATGATGTAACAAAGCAATTGATAGTAGATGATGTAACACGTAATTGATAGTAGATGATGTAACAAGTATTTGATAGTAAATTATGTAACAAACCACTTGATAGTAGATGATGTAACAAAGCAATTGATAGTAGATGATGTAACAAAGCAATTGATAGTAGATGATGTAACACAGCAATTGATAGTAAATGATGTAACAAAGCAATTGATAGTAGATGATGTAACAAAGCAATTGATAGTAAATGATGTAACAAAGCAATTCATAGTAAATGATGTAACAAAGCAATTGATAGTAAATGATGTATCAAAGCAATTGATAGTAAATGATGTAACAAAGCAATTGATAGTAAATTATGTAACAAAGCAATTGATAGTAAATTATGTAACAAAGCAATTGATAGTAAATGATGTAACAAAGCAATTGATAGTAAATGATGTAACAAAGCAATTGATAGTAAATTATGTAACAAAGCAATTGATAGTAAATGATGTATCAAAGCAATTGATAGTAAATGATGTAACAAAGCAATTGATAGTAGATGATGTAACAAAGCAATTGATAGTAAATGATGTAACAAAGCAATTGATAGTAATTTATGTAACAAAGCAATTGATAGTAAATGATGTAACAAAGCAATTGATAGTAAATGATGTAACAAACCACTTGATAGTAGATGATGTAACAAAGCAATTGATAGTAGATGATGTAACAAGTAATTGATAGTAGATGATGTAACAAGTATTTGATAGTAAATGATGTAACAAACCACTTGATAGTAGATGATGTAACAAAGCACTTGATAGTAGATGATGTAACAAGTGATTAATAGTAGATGATGTAACAAGTATTTGATAGTAAATGATGTAACAAAGCACTTGATAGTAGATGATGTAACAAAGCAATTGATAGTAGATGATGTAACAAAGCAATTGATAGTAGATGATGTAACAAGTATTTAATAGTAGATGATGTAACAAACCACTTGATAGTAGATGATGTAACAAAGCAATTGATAGTAGATGATGTAACAAAGCAATTGATAGTAAATGATGTAACAAAGCAATTGACAGTAGATGATGTAACAAACCACTTGATAGTAGATGATGTAACAAAGCAATTGATAGTAGATGATGTAACAAAGCAATTGATAGTAGATGATGTAACACAGCAATTGATAGTAAATGATGTAACAAAGCAATTGATAGTAGATGATGTAACAAAGCAATTGATAGTAAATGATGTAACAAAGCAATTGATAGTAAATGATGTAACAAAGCAATTGATAGTAAATGATGTATCAAAGCAATTGATAGTAAATGATGTAACAAAGCAATTGATAGTAAATGATGTAACAAACCACTTGATAGTAGATGATGTAACAAAGCAATTGATAGTAGATGATGTAACAAAGCTATTGATAGTAGATGATGTAACAAGTATTTGATAGTAGATGATGTAACAAATCACTTGATAGTAGATGATGTAACAAGTAATTGATAGTAGATGATGTAACAAAGCAATTTATTGTAGATGATGTAACAAAGCAATTGATAGTAGATGATGTAACAAGTAATTAATAGTAGATGATGTAACAAGTATTTGATAGTAAATGATGTAACAAACCACTTGATAGTAGATGATGTAACAAAGCAATTGATAGTAGATGACGTAACAAAGCAATTGATAGTTGATGATGTAACAAGTATTTAATAGTAGATGATGTAACAAACCACTTGATAGTAGATGATGTAACAAAGCAATTGATAGTAGATGATGTAACACGTAATTGATAGTAGATGATGTAACAGGTATTTGATAGTAAATGATGTAACAAACCACTTGATAGTAGATGATGTAACAAAGCAATTGATAGTAGATGATGTAACAAAGCAATTGATAGTAGATGATGTAACAAGTATTTGATAGTAGATGATTTAACAAGTATTTGATAGTAGGTGATGTAACAGGTATTTGATAGTAAATGATGTAACAAACCACTTGATAGTAGATGATTTAACAAAGCAATTGATAGTAGATGATGTAACAAAGCAATTGATAGTAGATGATGTAACAAGTA
The DNA here is from genome assembly GCF_053919585.1 of Euprymna scolopes. Taxonomy (NCBI): domain Eukaryota; kingdom Metazoa; phylum Mollusca; class Cephalopoda; order Sepiida; family Sepiolidae; genus Euprymna; species Euprymna scolopes. The sequence goes on from NC_136488.1 coordinate 47,971,338, forward strand.
TTTGATAATAGATGATGTAACAAACCACTTGATAGTAGATGATGTAACAAGTAATTGATAGTAGATGATGTAACAAAGCAATTTATAGTAGATGATTTAACAAACCACTTGATAGTAGATGATGTAACAAGTATTTGATAGTAGATGATGTAACAAGTATTTGATAGTAAATGATGTAACAAACCACTTGATCGTAGATGATGTAACAAAGCAATTGATAGTAGATGATGTAACAAAGCAATTTATAGTAGATGATGTAACAAGTATTTTATAGTAGATGATGTAACAAACCACTTGATAGTAGATGATGTAACAACGCAATTGATAGTAGATGATGTAACAAGTAATTGATAGTAGATGATGTAACAAGCAATTGATAGTAAATGATGTAACAAACCACTTGATAGTAGATGATGTAACAAAGCGGTGCACTCTTATGGAAACATAGAGCAGGTCAGAAAATCGGCAGTACCTGTAGGATAGCTGACTAGCAATAATATTAGCAGCAGCAGCAGCAACCATTTTTTGTGGGTCCAAATGGTTGAAATGTAACGACATGATTAAAGTCTAACGACTACATAAAAATGATACATTAAAATGCATGCAATATGCACATTGAAAGTGAGCAAAAATTGTATTGCAAACACTTTTGGCTTACACAGTGCAGTGCATACTCCCAGACAGACAGAAAGCGGGAGAAAAAAAACAGTGCTTCTGTATAATTGAAAGGCAAAGTCTTATTTTAACATCTAAAACGGTTTTGTTGAGTCGTCTTCGTTCACACATAAATAAAAGAGAAAATGAAAGAGAAAACGGTTGACAACGGAATACTCCATGAGTACGAAAAAAAACAAAAGGTAAGAAAGTCCGCATGTTGTAAAATAAATATAATAAGAGAAAAGAGTTCATATATGAAGAATTTTGTAACGTTTCAGGCAAGTCGTGTGTGTGTGTGTGTGTGTGTGTGTGTGTGTGTGTGTGTGTGTGTGTGTGTGTGTGTGTGTGTGTGTGTGTGTGTGTGTTACTGAATTCTTCAGTTTTCCTGTCAAATCCAGAGTCAAAAGCCTGAGGGGAGGGAGGTCTATTAAGTTCAATAGAGAAGTTTAAAGGTTGTCTGAACGATGAAATGAGTAGTTGTTAATACCGTGCCGTAGGCAAGAAAAGAAAAAAAAACTACCTGGCACTCCCTTTTATTGACTCTTGTTGTGTTTTCAGTTCGACTGAGATATGGCCTCTGATTGGGTAAGCCAGAAAGAAAGTTAAATGCTTGTACTAATCAGTGCCAACTTTAGGGATTAAGCATAGATTCAAAATCGTAATGCTTATAGCACGGTTGCCATACTCCAGTAGATGAGCCAAGCTGACCTCTGAAAATAGCCTGAGCAGCCCTATTGGCATTCCTCATTAGGTAGCTTCAAGCAATTGGCAATATGACCAACCTCTTCCCAAAGAGGAAAAGCAAGGCCTGGGAGAGTAGATCTCCTAAGACTACTCAAGACATAAAGTCCACTGAAATGGCCAGTTTTCATCAAATTGATTGTCAAAGTATATTCTCAACTGATATTTAGGCAATAGTATTATTAACCAACTTTTGCCGACTTATTCATTTAGGATTCCACGTTGTGTTGATAATATATTTTATAAGATAGTCTTTTGATCATGTAGATGACAGTCCAAACTATTAGACGACCTCCACAGACCAATTTATTTTAAGTAGATCATGCATTGTAGAGAACAGGATTTACAAGTGCGCATTGTGTGCCATGTGAGAGACCTATACTGTTGCTCTGCAAGGGTTGCAGAGCTTAGTTTACTCTACTATTTCAGAATATAGGAGGGATAAATTTATACCTACCCTCCAACATTTATTTTTAAGAAACCCAAAAGGACACATGTAGAAATTACATGAGTGAAAATCTATTCTATTTTACATGTAATCTCGCACGTATGGGTCCTCAAACTTTGTTAATGGCGTAGGCATTTTGGAACATTTCTATCCATGTTTGTCAAGGTTACTTCATCATAATAATAAAAGGACTGCAAAAATTCTCCTCCGGACCAAAGTATCATAGGTTTACAACAACAGATGCTACATACAAATTCAATACATCTAGCCTAATAGCCACTATCTTATGTAGCTAATGAACACCATTTTAGACACATTCAGTCGGGATAAGAAAATGCTACATTGCATCCTATGAGCAACACCATCACAATCGCAACATCTTTTACTAGTTTCTCGCTCTTGAGCAGGGTTCAAAAGAGAATCGCCAACCTGATAGCTTCTGAACTGTTATCTAGGCTTCAGCCTCTGTCACATCGATGACATGTTGCATCCCTCAGCCTGTTCTACAAGTATTTTAATGGTGGATGCTCATTGGAACATCCACCATTAAAATACAAGCCCTTGTACTCCTTGACGTAAATACCCCCAACAAACTCGACAAGCAGCAAAATCCCACTCTTACACACTAAAGATCCCTAGATGTAAGAAGGCCTTCTACTATAATAGTTTCTTCCCTAGAACTGCTAGACTTTGGAACTCCCTTCCAGGTTCCTGTTTCCCAACTGTACTGACGTGCAGAAGTTCAGAAGTTCAAGTGTAATGTGAACAGACATCTTGTTGGTCAATTCTCTACATAGTATCCCTATAACTTATGGCCCCAATAGTAGCCCCCTACATCAAAGTGGTACTGTGCCTTGTTTGGGGTGAAAATGGAATTAAAAAAATAAATATATTAAGTCCTACCACCGCTACTAGTTGCCACTGGGAACAATTCTACATTTTCCTACATTACTGAGATTACATCTATCGTAACTGCTTAATAGATATATATATATATATATATATATATATATATATATATATACGCATATATATATATATATATATATATATATATATATATATATATATAGATATATATATATATATATCTATATATATGCATATATACAGTGATGATCATATTTATTGGCACGGTAAAATAAAAGTTAAATTTTGTCTAATAAATTCTAAAAAAAGGATTAAATTAAAGAAAATAACAAAGTATATTATGTATTTTTAACTGGCCTTTCCGATGCAGCAATCGGATTTTAGAAAAAATAAATAACAAAGGAACAACAAACATAATTGCAAAAAACCCTTGTTCAAAATTATTGGCACGGCTTTGTTTTTCTTTTAGTATCAGTATAATATCAATAAATTTCCGGTTTACGTGCTTTCTGAACTTTTTTATAGCCATATTATGCTTGTTTAACGCTAATTCAGTGAATAATTTTTTTCAGATAATTTTTAGATAGCGATTTATTTAAACTATGTTATAAAATAACACGAGCGTATGGAAGCAAGGAGAACAAACGAAGTAATTTGGTTTCAACTTTTATTGAGGGTCAAAGTGAATAAGCATATATATCCTCAATCAAAGCCGGAGCGGTCAGCTGGGCGTCAGGAAGGCCGGAATAAGGATTAGAGAGGTAGGGATCCTGGCCTGATCAGGTTCGGGCAGGTACAGGGGCCTAGATGCTGGAACGGTCTAGGGATGACGTCCGGGACTGGAACAAGCGGTGATATGGTGACTAGGCGCTTTGAATCAAACTGCTGTCGCTGAGCTGCCGCTGCTACTGCTGGATGGAGCTGAAGGAGACGGCTATTGCTGCTGTCGCTGCTGCTGCTAGAAAGTTGAGGGGAACGGCTGTTGCTGCTGCTGCTAGAGGTTGAGGGGACGGCTGTTGCTGCTGCTGCTGTTGGAAGGTTGAGGGGAACGGCTGTCGCTGAGCTGCTGCTAGATGGAGTTGAGTGGAACGGCTACTGCTGCTGCCGCTGCTGCTGCTAGAAGTTGAGGGGAACGGCTGTTGCTGCTGCTGCTGTTGGAAGGTTGAGGGGAACGGCTGTTGCTGCTGCTGCTGTTGGAAGGTTGAGGGGAACGGCTGTCGCTGAGCTGCTGCAAAGAGTTGAGGGGAACAGCTGTGTCCGCTTCTACTGGTAGCGAGGCGACCTGCTCTGGCTGGCGATCTGCTGGAAGACTGACTTTTTCTCTGACGGCCGGCTTATTTATACGGCACGTGCGGACGTAGTAAAAGGCACATCGGCTCCGGCGTCAAAATGGCCGTCGTATTTTTTATTTGTGTTTGTTTCTCGTGCTTTAATGGATTGTAGAGAATTATCTGTTTGGTGTGTGTATGCATGTGTTATATCGATTTAAAGCTGAGAAAGTTGTGAATGTAACCTAGTCGGTGTCGTATTGTTGGGGTGTTTTGTGGAATCATTATTTGCGTTTTTATGCTATCTGAGTTGCGTTTACGGTAGTGTCTGTGATTTTTTATTTAGGTTTTTTCTTTTGCTGTGCAACTTTCTCTGGAGGTTTTCTATGTTGAAGTAAGGTGCGAGTTATTTTAATGATGTGTGTGTTTAAAGAGATGGGATTTGAAATTGTCCTGTGTATTTATTGTGTTTGACTACGTTGTAACGGCGAACAGATTTGTCTTAGGGTCGCCATTGTTGCTGCCGTCATTGCCTTGCTGATTTCCGGTTTATTCATGGAAATGTGGAGAGATATGCGAATATAACAATGCTCCCCCAGATCTCGATCATATTTACATGATAAAGTCTCTGAAGCGTGTAGGGAGTTGTCCTCTTGTTGTTCTGGCTGGTAATCTCCTGGGTTGGCCGGCTTGTGAGGATGGCGTCCGCTTCTCGTCCGGATTGCATGTGGGGCCGTTCGTGGAATGCTGTTCGTCGGTGATGCTGGGTGGGGGTGGGAGGTTTGTGATAGACAGGTGCGGCGGGCGTGGTGCTATTCGTCGGATGTGCGCCCGGTGTACCCAGGTTGTGATGCCACTCTCATCTTGTACTTGGTACATCAAGCTGTTGGTTTTGGTGATAGTGAAGCTTCCTATCCATTGCATGTGTGTTGATTTGGCCGTGGCTGATTGAGGACGGTGAAGTAGGACCTTGTCTCCTACTTGTAGCGGGTTCTTGTGGGAGAAGTGCTTTTCGCGGTTCTCCATTTTATGATCTGCTTCATCATTGGCCAGGGCGACACGGTGATGAACCTGTCTTAGCAGGGCGTTGATTTGCATGCCATATGCACCTGGGTCATCGCTCCTGGCTTCCCTTCTGTGGGGTGTTGGCAAGCCGATGCTAGGGTGGCGGCCCGTGACTGTGAAATGCGGGGAGACACCGGTGGCGTTGTTGATTGTGGCGTTCATGGAAGACACAACAGATTCGAGAACATCTGTCCACTCGCAATTCCTGTCTTCACACAGCATGTAGATGGCGTTCTTCATTGTTCGATGTTGTCTCTCTATGTTCCCTGAGCTTTGTGGGCGCCACGGGCAATGCAGTTCCTGTGTGATGGCCATTTGTTCGCAGAACTGTCGATAGACTTCCCCTGTGAAGTGTGTACCTCGGTCGGAGGACACTATGCGTGGGATTTCTCTGTGTCGGAGGAAGAACTGGTATAAACCACGGGCGGCGTCGATGGCACGGTCTCTTGCACATGGTATAGCTGTGAGATGCCGGCTGAAGCTGTCCAGTATCGTAAGTATATATCTTTTCCCCTTTGAGTTGGACATTGTGACAAAGTCAACAAAGACGAGTTCAAATGGTCTCTTACCCCGCTTGCAGTGGCCCATGGGCCAGCGGGTGCGTCTGCCATAATTTCCCTTGCATTTTGCACATGTGATGCAGGAATCAGCATAAGCCTTGATGTCGTTGTTCTTGGACTCCCACCAGTAACCGGAGAGGAGTTCCTGCATCCGTGTTATGCCTGAGTGGTTGTTGGCGTCGTGTGCTTGATGCAGGTATTTGGGTCTGAGCTTGTATGGTACGACCAGCCTAGGGGTATGTTTGTGGTCTCTTATCATTAGGACCGTGGTTCCTGGTTCTAAGAAGAATTGATGTAGCTTTCTCTTGAATAACTTAGCTCGGTGGTCATCGGGGTCAATTTGTGGGCCGTCCGGGTATGATGTTTGGAGTGCGTGTATGATTCCGGCCAGGGTGTCATCCTTCTGTTGTTCGGTTGAAATATCCAGGTGTTCACAGATTTGTTCAGCAGGAATGGAGGAGTTGGTGTGGTATGCGAAAAACGCGTCGCTGATGCGTCTTTGCGTGTGGGCGTTCCGTGGTGTGTGCGTCTTGGGAATAAGTTTCAGACTGTCGATGTCATTGATGCACCATGATGGGACGTAGATGCGTAAGCTTGAGCCATCCAGTGTGAATGTCCTTCCTGCTGGATTGGGGTCGCTGGGAGTCTTGATCTTCTTCTGTCCACAGCCTCTGCTGAGCATATCAGCCCAAACGTTAGATTCGCCCTCCACGTATTCTAATACGAATTTGTAGCACGATATCTCATCCTGCCATCTTCGTATTTTTGCATTGTTGAATTCCCGTTGGTCAAGATATGTCAGAGATTTGTGGTCAGTGAACACCACGAAGGGACGGTTACGTAGAAAGTAGTCAAATTTCAGTATCGCCCACTTCACTGCATATGCCTCGCGTTCCGTTGTAGACCAGTTTTGCTCTGTTGTATTGAAGGAGTGGGACGCGACTCCGACAATGTTCTTCTTCCCGTTGCTGGACTCTTGCATCAGGATTGCTCCGCATGCGACATCACTGGCATCAGTAGTGAGCGTGAAGGGCATGGAGAAGTCTGGAAACGAGATAACCGGCGGGGAGGATAATCGGTCCTTGATCTTCCTGAATGCTCTGTCTGCATTCTCGGTCCAGTGGAATGGCTTGTTGACCTTGTTGAGTTCGTGTATAGGGGCCATGAGTTTTGAGAACATGCTTGATCTGATCTGTTCATGAAGGCGCGTCTCAAGGAATTGTCTGATCCAGACCAAGCGGCCGATGAGACTTTGGAGTTCCTTTCTTGAGGTTGGGGGTTTCATTTCTCCTATGGCACGAACATATTCGGGGTCGGCCTTGAACCCTTCGCTGTTTATTATGCGGCCGAGAAATTTGGCCTCAGGTGCGAGGAAGGAGCATTTGTCTGGGTTCAGCTTAAGTCCAAACTTTTGGAGGGCCATGAACAGTTGTTCTAGCGCGATGATGTACTCCTTGAATGTCTTAGCATGCACCAGGTTGTCGTCGATGTAAGATGATATGTTGCTGCGAGATGTGACCGTGGCTAAGGCCTCTGCTACGCAACGGGAAAAGATTTGTCCGGCCGAAGTGAGACCAAAGGCCAGGCGTGTGTACTGGTAGCATTTGTCCTTCCATGTGAAGGCTGTTTTGTGCCGGTCCTGCTCATCTATTTCAATCTGCCAATATCCACTACGCAGATCCAGGGATGCAAAATACCTGTTGCCCTTGCCGATTTTGTTGAGCAGGTGATCCATCCTGGGTATTGGGTAGGGGTCCAGATCGACTAGCACTTTGTTTAGTGTTCTTTTAAAGTTTGCAACGACGCGAATTGACCCATTTTTCTTACGTACGGCGAATACTGGACTGTTGAAACCTTTGGGGTCGCTGCAGGCTTCAATGATGCCTTTGCTTGCCATGCGGCCAATCTCGGCATTGACCTCCTCTTCCAGGGCTTGAGCAATCGGATGTTGTTTTTGGCTGCGTGATTGGCCGTTGGTTGGTATCCGAATGGGACGGATGAATGTGCCCTTGTCGCCATTCTCAGTACCGATGATGTCGGCATAGCGGATTAGTAGGTTGGTGGTGGCCTCAAGTTCATCACGGTTGGGATGGTTTGGTAGTGTGAGTCCTGTGTTGTGTTTTAGCCATGTAAGCTTTTCATCCAAGGTGTGGAGTTCGGGATGGGGTCCGATAGCTAGGTAGTCCTGGATGACCTTGGTCTGGGAGTCGTCTGTGGGACTGTTTGGTGACGACGTTTGCCGTACGATGTTAGCTGTGTGTGTGGAGCCTCCTTGGGCAAGTGTGCGTTTGAACTCCACTTTCGCTTTTTTGTTGTCGACCGTGTACGAGATGAGGGTATCATGGCATAGGATGTTTTGGCCGATCAGGATTGGTGTAGATTGTGCCGTTATTAGGGCGTTTATGCCACAGAATGCGGGTGTGTTCTGGTTGCCGATTACAATGTCGCATGTTAGTTGGCCAAGCGCGGTAATGCTGCCATTGATGCCCCTCACTTTGACGTCCGAGCGTTTTATGTGCTTCTTGGCTTCGTCTGGTAGTTGTGATGCTGGTATGATGCAGGTCGAGCATCCTGAGTCGAGCATCGCGATGTCTGAGAACTTTGTGTCGCCAATGCAAAAGGTGGAGTAGACAAGTGGTGAATAGTTAGATTGCTCTTGAAAGTTGAAGACGTGATGGCTGATATTGGAGCGGGTCGGGCGGGGCATCACATCTCGTCCTGACCGAAGTGAAAATCCTGGTCCTCTGTCTCCGGCATGTTGTTGCCTGTTGTTGCGACAAGGGCTTGTGTTTGGGTGCGGGGTGGGTGACGGTATCTGCAATTTTGCCTAAAGCAGGATAGGCCTCTGAGGTATCTCTGGCATACAGGGAAACTTACTGTTTGCCTGCGAGCTTCTTGCTGCTGATGTTGATGTTGATCAGTTTTCTTGTGTGTGTCTGTCAAGTTCGAGCGCTTGCGTCCACTAGAGTGGGTGTGCATGTTTGTTATATGGTAAGGTTTTCTTTGTCTCAAGTGGTGCTCTTGAGAGAGGAGTGCTGAGTCTTGGGAATTGGTGACATCGGATTTTATGCCGCGATCCAGGTATCTCTGTGCTTCAGCCGCTATACCAGTTGCCGTATAGTGGTTGTCCATTGTTCTGACGAGGTGCGGGTAGATATTTGTGTTCCATGCTTTCACCTTTTCACTCATAAGCATTGCGCCTATTATTGCTATGAGTCCGTCAACGGATAGTTCATTGTTTCTGTCCTTTCTGTGTTTTGCCTTGATGTGGACGGCCGCTTCCCTGAGTGTGGTTTCGAGTCGACCGGCAAAATCGGTTAGTTTTTCGACGTCATGTCGTTCTAAGTCCCAGGCCTTGCTTAGATGTTGGAAGGTGGTCATTTGGCTGCCGTGTGTTGTCAGTAGATACTCCTTCAGGTTGTTGAAGGTGGATGTATCTTGTGCAGAATCCAGCATTTGCTGAAATATACCCTGGTCCAGCATGTCTTTCGCGGCCTTGACAAATTCGCCCTCCAGGCTTGGGTATGTTGC
>NC_136488.1:47985477-48007977 GCF_053919585.1 Euprymna scolopes
TATGAATACTAGCAGGATCCGTTAACCGCCGTTGCCCAGTGGAAGCATGACAGATCCAGAATAGAATCATTAAAGGACTTGTTGCTTGTTGCAGAGGGGAGCAACTGGTGATTAAACCAGTTCACCGTACAATTAAAATATTAAGACACAGAGGCAAAAAGACAAAACAGCAAAGCAAAAGGAAGAATGACAAAAAAGCTGGAGTCAGTTCAAAGACGATGAATCGCCTTTTATTTACAAAAAGGAAATAAGCAAGAATAGTAATCTGCTGATGGCTGCAAGTGGTGCTGAAAGGTTGTAGGAAGGTGTGGCAGATGCTGGAAGCGTGTAGGAAGCTGCAGCAGGCACCGGAAGGGTGTACGAAGGTTGCAGGGGGGTGTGGCTTACGCTGGAAGGCTGTAGGAAGCTGTGACAGGCACTGGAAGGGTGCAGGAGGATGTGGCAGGCACTGGAAGGCTGCAGAAGGTTTGGAAGGCTGTAGGAGGATGCAGCATGCGTTGGAAGACTGCTGGGGGTACCAAGATCCGGAAGGCTGCAGGAGGCGCTGGAGGCCAGTGGTTGAAGAGGGAAGATCTCAGGAAGCAGACAGGCAGTAGTAGTTGCATGGTAGTAGTTTGTGGATCACATAGTTTGAGAATCGCATATAAATGAGGCAAAGGGCTAGCCCTGAAAAGAGCTGTTTGAACTACTATAGCTACTAGGCTCGACTTGACTGGGAATGTCAACATCAGATATCGGGCCTGGTCGCTAATGTACTGTATTTATGAGAAGGCATTGTTACAACAAGCGCTCTATTAGTCAAAACCAAACAAATGAATAGAATTAATTCTCCACCGAATCGAATACAATCAAAAGAGTTTCACGTGTAAATTGATTGTGCTTGTCTTCGATTCAGCTCGGAATCAAAGTCTCTGCTATTTATTTCAATGGAGAAAGAGTTGAATTTTGATTTCTTTCACTTCAGTTTGACACGAGAAAAGGCTTATTTGCTGCCAAGCAATGTATATGAAATTGTTCACAAATAAAAAAAATGGCCGGCGTAGCAAAATATGAACCACGACGTAAGCACACCGCAACAGATTCTCCTCAAAAACAAATTAAACTACAGTTGTTGTTGATGGCCACTGCCATCCCTGGAAAATAATGGATACTGGCGGCCGTGGCCCATAGGAAATAATCTGGCTTCCACTGTCGGGCATTGTTTTCCATTGGCAGGTGGTAGAATCTACTGTCTGTGATTGTCAGCACTATTGGTTACTGGCGATTACTGTTGGTTTGGAGTGATAACCTGCAGGTACTGGTGGATTCTAAAAAAGCATTTAAGGGAAAAACATTACTTATTTGTCATGCCTAAATCAGTATAATTTCAAAAAATTACGAAAAATGGTCCATTAGAAAAATAATAATAAGTAAAAACAGAAGTTTTTGAAGGGATTCTCACTGTATATTAACTCTTTATAGTGATCGAAATCAGTGGTAGACAACTGCCTTCTACCGATGACAGCATCTTTCAAGTTGGCCATCGTTTTTCTTCTCGGTATACTGCATGCATTTGTTTTCTAAAAGTAGCTCTAGCACATCTTCTAAATAATAAAATACTGCACAGAAAATAAAAGTGGTAAAAAAAAACACAAATATAACAAATAAATGTTTCTGTCGCCAATAAAATTTATGTTAAAACCTACCTGCAAAATATTTGTGTTTTAACTTATTTGAAAGTGTTTATTCAGTTCTAAAAAGAAAGTGTCAACATGATAAGCCACAGTTTTGGTCAAGAATATAAAATTTAATCTAATCATCAACAGAAATAAAAAATGACCCCCCCCCCCAAAAAAAAACGAATATAGCATCATTAAAGTTTTGATAACCGCTCAAAAATAGAAAATTAAATATTAATACACATAAAAGAAATTTGTTTTAGGGCCGTTTTCAGGGGGAAATCCGGTATTTTGCGCATATTTACATTTTCAAACCATTGTTGTGTTTACATTTTGAGCATGTTTCATCCGAGCAAGGAAAGAGCAATATGTTATTTTATGTTATTTATGTGTGCTCAAGGAAAGAGTTAGCAATGCATGTTAAAATGCCAATAATTCTCAAACCTTTTCTTGGAGCTCACCATAGTAAAATTTTAAGGTTTCCAGTATTCAATTTTAATAGTTTTGAACGATTATCAAGCCTTCAAAGATGCTATATATGTTTTTTAGCAGAATTGCTTCATGTTTAGAAATTGATTTAACTTTATATGTTTGTGCGATTATCGAGTGTTAAAAGACGTTATGTAGTTTTTTTTGTGCTTATGCATGTATGTTAACATGCTGACTTGTTAAAAAATAAGCTGCCAGTATTTATGAAAAACTGGGATAATTTTAAGGTTACCAATAGTTCATTTTCTGCTTTTGAGTGATTATTATGTTTGTATTTGTTTTTTTAGCACTATTGCGTCCTGTAGAGGTGTTTTTTTTTTTTATGTATTCTCAGAATCCACCATGTAATTATTTTACTGCAGTAATCTGTAAAAAGTATATTCCAGTTAAATATAAGCTTTACAGAATCTATTATTAATTTGTTAGGTGAAAGTATGCAATAATTGCCAAACACCATCCCCTCCTCACGTTTGTAATGGTTTTTTTAATAAGCACATGATTATTTCAGTGCGATTCAGTAAATGCATAAGTCCAAAAAAGAATATAATGAATGAATGTCAAAAGAAGAAAAGTATGAATCTATAAATAAAAAAATAAGTGACCATTATTCATCAAACCGTGGCATATATGTTTTGTGCAAACATCGTCCTCCCCTTGTAGGCAATCAGAATGATTAAAGAAAGTGTAATCCTAATAAATTAGTTAATGTGTAAAATTAGATGTGTAAAGGGGAAAAAAATAAGCAAACATTATTCATCAAATCGTGCCATATATGTTTTGTGCAAACATCGTCCTCTGTTTGTATCAGAATGATTAAAGAATTAACTAATAAATTAGTTAATGTGTAAAATTAGATGTGTAAAGGAAAAAAAAAATAAGCAAACGTTATTCATTAAATCCTGACAGATATAATATCCACTAACAAGTACTAGTATGTTGTTTACATTTGACGGTGATGAACACAAAGAAAGAAAGAAAGAAAGAAGAATGTAGAAGATACATTTACTACTAGATACTATACATATGTTTGTGTATATTTTAGTCTTAGAAGAAAAGCTAAACAGTCATTAGTTACGTAAAAGGGGTGGAAGATTCATTTGCTGTTGTTATATATTGGAAATTAACTGCATATTAACTGAAATTGATGGCATGCATAGAAGTATTTGTCCTAGCAACGCCATATTGTAATGTTCTGAAGTGTTTGTTTAGAATGATCTAATTCCGGAGTAAGAGAATTAGCAGGCAACCAATCAGAGGGAACGGACTTTCCCAAGGGAGACTTTATTATTTTTTATTCTACTACAGGAAATTTAATAGTATATATGTGTATGTATGAGCCAGTTATGGGTAGTGTAAGCTTAAATTCTGCAGAATGTGTAAACTTCCTCTCGGTGTCGACTGGTGGTGATGGTAGGTCTTAATATTTAGACTGAAAAATAGATACCACTTCCTCTAACGATCTTGTGATTGTGATGGTGTTGCTCCTAGGATGTAATGTAGTAGTTTATTATCATGATTGAATATGTCTGCAAAGGTATTCGAAAGCTACATAAGATAGTGGCTATTAGTATAGAAGTATTGAATTTGTATGTGGCATCTGTTGTTGCAAACCTACGATACTTTTTTCCAGAGAGGAATTCCAACGGCTACTTTATTAATATGAAGATAAATATTAGTGTTAACTTTAGCAAAACATTTTATCCGTTATTTTTTATTTAAAATATCAACCAATGTTTTATGATGTCTCTGAACATTTGAATAAAGATTGACTCTATTTCTAATTTACATGGCATGTTCATCCATGCCATAAACACTCATGTGAATGAGATTAGGAAATAATAGTTTCCATTAAAGAGACTCATAATTTTCAATTATGCAAAAAGAATTTCTTAACAAATATATCACAGTTTATGGATTTTGATTTAAAAATTATTGCTTCTTGTCCAGAATTTCCCTTATATTAAAAAAAGAATAAAGAAAAATGTATATAAAGTATATACCCACGACGAATGAAAATATCATATTCCAAAAATCAATTAATCAAAGTTTTATTTTATAAAGAAAATCATTTTTAAATGATAAAGGGGAATTCAAAGACATTACAATATAAATATCACAAATTTTGAACTATTATTGAGTTATCTCTCTTGTTTTTTGTGGATGGGGGTCAAAATGGCAGGCGAGATAGTCACGTTTCTAATACTCAAAATCTGATTTTCTTATTTAAAAATAAAACTACTTGATCAATTTAAATAATTTTCGGAATATGACATTTTTATTTCTTTCCTGGTACATACATCATACAGATTTTTCTTTATTTTTGTTTTTAATGTAGGGGGAATTCTGGACAAGAAGTAAAACTTTTATTTACAATCTATTTTATTTGAATAAATTAATCTTGTGACTATACAATCCACAATTCTCAAGTGGTGCTTCTACTTCCAAGATAAAATGAAGGTTATCGATGCTGCTCTACAGATTGTGCAGTGACAGTCAGTCTGTAACAGTGTTCATAATTGTTTCGTGGTTGGGACACTGCTGTTTTGTGGTAACCAAGGGAGTATCCTGGTTTTAACATCTGATTGTTTCCCGGAGAGTGTTTCTTGGAATGTCCATGTAGTGGAGACGTTTCTGGAACGATTGTTCTATCTTGACACACAGCACCAGCTCCCTGTGTCCTAACCATAGTGAAAACAATAGCCACATCCCCTTACATCATTGACTGTAATCGCTGGTGAGTCTCATCTCCAGTCATTTTGGTCGACGTCATTATGAGCAGGATTTTATCGGTGTTGATGGCAGGGTTTGTCAGGCTGAAATTGAACATTTATATGAAATAAGCAGCAAAGACATTTTTTTATAAAAATAAAACTATTTTATTATTAACTGTTAAGGAGCATTTTAAAATCAGTGATTGCAGATACACATCTGTTGTTACCTGCGACTAAAACTGCTCTGAGCACCAAGGCATGTGACCCATCAGCTCAATGTCTCGGCTTGCAAGAGGAGAAAGAGAGTTATGAATAGATAGATAGATAGATAGATAGATAAAGAGAGATAAAGAGAGAGATAGAGAGACAGAATCATGCATACATTTTAAAACAAGGCCAGTTGAATGCTATTGTGGTTTTCAATTCCGATGACAGAAGCCAGGTTTGACCTTTCGAATTCTGGGGTCTAAATTGTTTTGACACAACCGAGTTTTGTAAACAATTGTCAGTCAAACCTGACTGATATATTCTGATATTTTGAGAATCAGACAGCCCCCACATGACATGTGCGTGCTTCCCCCATGAAATTAGTTTTGCATAATGGCTGAAAATTTGGGGAGCTCAACTCTCCCCCAAAAGGGTTTCTCACTCATTGTGCTATAAATCAGCCCTTTTTCAGTTGGAGTATATCTACCCATTCCTAACCATCAACAAACACTAACGAATGTAAGATCTTCAAAATCTTCTGACCTCAGTGTATGGGGTTTTTTTTTACATAGGAGTCACTACTTATCAAGACCCGGAGACCACTCGAGGATAAGGGTTAATGAATGTACAGTAGTCAATGGGACATTATCATAGTAATCATTAGTAGTGGAAATTTAGTAAATTGGATTGCTTAAGGGAACAGCTCATCAAGAACTTGTTTACATTGGACTTGAAGATGACCAAATTGTAGTCAGTTGGAAAGCAGGCAAATGGAAGAGAGTTCCACAGGCATGCAGTCCTAAGAAAGAAGCTTTGTTCATGGAATCTACGTTTAGGTTTAGGCACAGATAAAATGTGGGGGACATTATTGGTAATGGTTTCAACTAGACAAGTGTTAATCATGAAAGTTTGGCAAGTGGAGGACTATAGATTAGAGTTCAGTTACAGTTACCCTGTGCTCAAGTCATTGCACTCTTAATGGCAATGAGAAAGTCAGGAAAAGTGTTTGTAAAGATCAAGTCAAAGTTGATTATCACTACAAGTCAGCAGCAGCAAATACATATTTTTGTGTAAAAATATCAACTCTTGATTGGATAGAAGTCTTAATATAGAAATCTTATTTCAACCAATCAGAACAAACTGCAGAAAATATACTCCTTCACATATTTTTAAATGCAGTTCTATGCATTAATAGTAAATGAAAACGTAGCATAGAAGAAAAAATAAAAATTAAACGGATTATTCCAGTTGGACAGTTTCCGAATAAGGAAAAGGAAGCGTGCACAGTTCTTTGGGCTGTTGAAGGTTTGCCAGCAGTTATCTTCAGATGAAGATCATTAATGTCAATAAAGAAAGAAAGAAAAGGAGAAAAGAGAGAGATAAAGAGAAAGAAAGAGAAAAAGAGCGAGAGAGTGAGCAAGAGAGAGAGGAAAGAGAGAGAACGAGAGAGAGAGAAAGGACGTCTTTCTTCAATGCTTCTTGGTTTCTCTCTACAGACTGACCAAGATTCTCAAAGGGTTTAAAAAAGAAATTCCTCAGGTGACAGATGGAATCAATGCACCCTGTAAGCTGATTGGTCACTATTTGGCCAAATCGCCCAGCAGGGACATTGATTCGCAAGAGAAAATAAGTATTTTATTTATGACTGCTATATATTTGAAAACAAAAAAAATGCAGATAGAATTTCCTGCCATACACTGGGAGCTAGCTAATTTTATATGTAAGCAAAACCTAACAAACATTTCACACAGTCTGCCCCAAAATCTTTTACCATGCACATCACCAATAAATTCAGACCAACGCACAAATATTAGCAAAATCCTTCTGACATCAAACTGTTTTCAGAGTTTGCGCAAAGCTCTGCCTTACTCATTTCTTAGCAGTGAATGTATATTTGGTCATTATTCCAAATTCATTGTTTGTCATTAATAAAACAAAATGTTATTCGTTTTTTATAGATTGCCTTTCACTCCACAGACTATGGCATTTTAAATATTTGTTTGCTTTAAAATATATTCAAAAACACAAAAAATTTATTTCCTGAAAATAAATGGGTTTTTTTCTTTTATTGACGAAAAAAAAAATCTTTAAAAAGAGTGACATTACAAATTAAACAGCATTATTTAAAAAAACAACTCCAATCTTAAATATATATATACTAGCAGGTCGCCCAGCATTGACCGGTCATAAAATACACTTAAATATTATAACTCATGCAGATTTCATATTTATTATTATAGAGTTAATTCTCTATCGATTATTATATTGTACCTAATGCATAGTATTGATTTCGAAAGTAAAAAAGAATGACTTGTGTGCCATCAGCTAGAATCAAAACCGAAACATATAGCTCTCCAGCCTTATCCTTAGCGTACAACCTAAAACCACAGAAAATAATGTTTGACCTATAATTTTAAATAGTGCATGCACAGAAAAAAACGGGTATAGTCGACTAACACCAGGCCAAGATCAATGTTTTTTTTCCAATTTGACCCCTTAGCAGCTATTTTATCAGCTAAAAACCAAATTAAAAGTGTGCTATGGATCTAAATAGCCTATATATCCAGTTTAAACTCTAGACGAAATATTTCAGAGGAGTTTGGCAGAGACTTTTCACACACACACACACACACACACACACACACACACACACACACACACACACACACACACAGTCACTTTTATATAGCCATGACTGAGTATATTAAAAATTTATTTTAATAATTTTTAAATAGGAAAAGTAGGCTTTTAATATTAATGTCAAAGTGATAAAAAAATCTCAAATTATATATATATATATATATATATATATATATATATATATATATTAAGTAATGTGATTGATAATTTAAAATTTAAAAATCAAATTAAAAATCCGTTTCATAAGAAGGAACAACAACAAAATCAATTATCTGTACGATCGTTTCGGAAAACAATGCTTTTTATTGTGGTATACATCAAGTTACGTACAATAATTACATATAGTTTTTTAATAAGCAAGGTCTCCTCATCAGCAAATTTTGAAGGGTTTTTATTGAATTTAAAAGACACCATAAATAAACCTAGCATTAAAAGTAAGGTAGATGAATCTGAAAAAATTGAAATAAAAGGTCTGGATTTAAATTTATAAGAAAATTAATATGGGTTAGAGATATAAAATAAATAGAGTAAAATATATATTTTTGAATTTACATTATAAGTTTGCTTTAAAAATATATAAAGATATTTACCTTTTAATTTTTCGCTTTTTGAAATCAGGAACTATGGTTAAAATACTCATTTAGATGTTTGCTATAGCTTTTTATCTTATTGAATGATGAATTTTAAAAGGGGGGGGGACGCCCGTGCAATAAAATATTTCCGTTAGCGTATTTTTGATTTAAAGACGCTACGGTTTATATTTCAATTGTAAGGGGAGATAATTGTCATGTTTTCTTTACTTTATTTATTTGAAGGGTGTAAGGGAGATAATTAGTCTAACTTAATTTAAAAAAAAAAAAATTTAATCTATTTTTACTAATAAGTAATTTTTAATGATTTAAGGTGGTTTATATTTATTAAATTTAAACCAACGTTTATGACTACATGTAAATATAAGCTCCTGTCTTGAATTTAATAGTGTGGTTGTATTTTTTATATCTTCATATTTTAAAATTTTTAGGGTCTCTTTTGTACATAGTGCACAGAATTTATCTCCTGGTTTATATGATTTGCAAGTCTCAATTATTCGCCATTTTAAGTTGAAAGAAATATTGCTATTTTTTAGTTGCCAAATATAGTTGGATAGAGTAGTTTGGTTTGACAGAGAGTTATTTTTAAAGGAATGTTTGTGCGTTGAAATTCTATGTTTTATTAGGCCAGATGTGGAACCAAAATATATTACCTCTTGCTTATTGTGATTATTTTCTGTTAGGTCTGTTGTTGGATTATTATATGGTGGGTTGATTTGTAATTGATCGGTAGATTGGTTTAAGTTGGTGTTATTATTTAATCTGGTAGTTGAGTTATGGCTGTTAATAGGTTCATGTAGATTTGGAGTTTTTGATACTGTGCAGCTATAGATAACATTTTTAATTTTTCATGAGCCTTGTAGGGGGCATTTATTTTTTCTTCTACAGTTACAGTCCGATGTATTTTGTATAGTTGTATTTTGTAGCTTATTAATTTTCTTGTTATTAGAGCTAATTATTTTCTGATGAAGGTTAGGCATAGTAGAGTAAGAGACTTTAATTGTGTTCTTATTGAAAATTTTATTATATCTATGGGGGGCTTTGAAGTTCTTATCTAATATTTTAAAAAATTCTCTGGCTATGTTTGTTTCTAGGTTTTTGGAATATGGGGGGTTGAACCATAGGATCTCCTTATGTCTATTCTTACGTTTACAGGTTTTGGTTTGCTGTTTATTTGTATTATTATCTAATATTTGTGGTTTGGTTTTATCTTTTTTTGTCTCTTAGTTACTTTTCTTAACTCGTATACGGAAAGACATTGCCATATTATATGTTATTACGCTCTTAATAGGTTTATTTTTAATACAGTTTATGTTTTTATCATTTTTATTTATGAATTTAATTTGTGAATTATATCCAGAGTTTTTAAGGGCCTCATTATAATATTTTTCATTTTTGGTAAATATGGATTTAGTAGAAGACAGTCTAGAAATTCTTAAAGCGATATTGGGAACTATTGATTTTAATATTGATTTAGGGTGGTTTGATTGATTGTGGATATATAGTAGTGATTGGTTAGGTTTATGATAGGGTTCAAATGTAGAATTCTCAAGATTTAAGGTTATGTCTAAGAAATTAACAATTTTTTTATTAGGGTCGATTTTTATATTAAGTCCATAATTTTTAAATAATTTATGTAGAGCTTTAATTGCTTTTTCATAATTTTTATTAGTAGAGTTAGTTACGAAAAGTGCATCATCTCTATATAGTCCTCCTTCAAGTTTGAACTGTTTATGGAGTATACAATGTATTTCATTTAAAAGGAAAAGGCCAACTAGATCAGTGACCTGAGTCGAATCCGTCGATCCCATTAAAATGTTGAAGTGGTTAGGGGTATTTTTCCTGGTCCAATATTTATTATCAAATGTTATTAAAGACTCTCTAGCTATAATTATTAGTTTAATTTCGTCTTGAGTTATATTAGTTAATTTTCGTGCCATTAATAGAGATTTATTTAGTAGGATAGGTGATATAGATTGGTAATATGATTCAATGTCAAAAGAAAGAAATTTAACGTTATTTTTATCTTGAATGTTAGAAAACTAGTCGATTACTTGGTTGGAAGATTGCCATAGTGGGTATTTTATTATGGATTTAATTTTGGGGATAATTCTATCTAATATGTTTTTACTAACCAGTCCTATATCTGATTTCGAGGGGCAAATGAGTCTAATAGTAGGGTTAATATTAATATTAAAGCTTTGTTTATGGTCTTTTAAAGTAAATCTCGGGGTACCTGGTACCGTTATTTCTGTGTATTTAAGTTTAGTTAAAATGTTTTTTGCATCATTGTTTATTTTGTTTAGTGCTGATTTATTTGTTGTTTTATAATTTTTATTAAGTTCCTTATATATTAGATTTTTATATTGTATATAGTCCACTGTGTAGAAATTCCCAGTTTTATCTGCCGGTACTATCAGTTTATTTTGGTGGCTTTTAGAAATAGATTTTGAAAATTTATTTATTTTTTTAAGTATATATATATATATATATATATATATATATATATATATATATATATATGCGTTTATTAGAACTTTTTCATCATAAACGCTACACAATTATGCACAATGCAGAAAATATGCATAAATATAACTGAGTGAAATAGGTAAATGAAACCAATTGTGCACTAATAAACCATAAAAATGAATAAATAATTAATAAAAGTTCGTCTTTCAAAGGCATATGCAAATTATTTAAGTTAGAAAGTCGCTTGCATATCTATAACTGAGTATATTAAAAAATTTGGTTTAATAATTTTTAAATAAAAAAAAGTAGGCATTTCATATCAATGTAAGTGCGACAAAAATTTCAACTATGTCTATATATAGAAAATATACATACGAGCACGTTATAAAAATATTGTTTTATTTCAATAGATTAGATTTTATTTAACACACACACGCATGCTGTAATAAGAACAACTGGTTTAATGAAGAAAAAAAAAGCAAGAAGTAATTGGAAGCAACCCTTATCCTCAGGGCCTTGATAAGTAGTGATACCTATGTAAATAAAAAAATAAAATAAAATAAAAAAAACCTGGAAGACCAATCTGTAATGAAATGCAGATAGCGGCCATAAAAGGAATAACGTCTATTCTTAAAAGAACCCTCGGATATAAATTCAAATCGTAATAAAATCAAGTGTTTGCTTCAGGAGTTAACTCCCTTGATCTCTTAAAACTAACTGAAGTAAATTAAAAGAAAAATTACAAACACATACCTACATAGGCCTGACTTCAACACTTGTATACTGTGCGCACACACACACACACACACACACACACACACACACACACACACACACACACACACACACACACACACACGTTTACAAAGGACCACATTTTTCCTTTGCTTACAAATAAGGCATTCATCTTTCCTTGATATATGAACTCTTTTCTCTTCCTTACTAATGGGTCATTTATTTTACATGTTGACTTTATAACCTTTTGGAATACATCCATATTCACGGACGTATTCCTGTACGAACATCTTTCTCTTTCATTCTCTCTCATTTAATTGTTAACGAAAACAACTTAAAGTTGTTTTAAATGTTAAAATGAAATTTTTTATACTAGAGATTCACACAATTGCTCACAGAGTGACGCCACACACGAAATTGACATAAGGCATGTGTCCAAATTAAAACACCTCAATTTTTTTCTTATTTTTTATATACTCTAATGTCACTGCTTATCAGGGCTTGAGGGAACTCAAGGATAAGGGTCAATGAGTGTTAGGTGAAACAGCACCATGATGATCGGTGATGATGGAAATTGGGTAGAAATTAATTATTTAAGAGGACATCTAAACAAGAATTTGTTTATGTTGGACTTGAAAAAGGCCATGTTATAGTCAGTTGAGAAGCACCACTGCAATATTATTCCCACAGATAAGCAATTCTGGGAAAAGGCTTTGCTCATGGAGTTTTTATTTAGTTTTAGACATGTGATCATGTGATCATCTACTATCACACACACACACACACACACACACACACACACACACAGTGTCAGATGTTAGATGTTGCGTTGTATACTGGTTTATATAACTAGCGAGTGTATATTTATACGTAGGTTTGTGATTGTCTAGTTCTATGAGTGTATGTACCTGTCAATACATGTGATCAAGGAAGGAAATTTTTGATAGTGGTTGTAGCTAGGCAGGCGTTTGCCATGAATGTTTTACGGGGGAGGGGAACCATAGAGTGAAGCTCAGTCGAGCACCTGCCATGAAAATAATTAATATTTACATTTTACTATTTTATATATATGTAAAAACAAAAAACACTTTCGTAGCCTAATTTTCATCTTCAAAAGACGACCGGACAGTGAATCGCAATCCAACTCATCCTGCTAGGAGAATCTCTGAAGTGAATCAGAACTATATTTGTGGATATAATAAATGTTCGTTATTTGTTAACTAAGCTTCCCTTCTAGCTTTCTATACAATGTACAAATATTGATTGTTGTTATTGATAAAATTAAAGTACAAGGAATATCCAGTTATCCAGTTATTCCCCTTAGATTAGTTTGTTAATTTAAGCTGTAAATTCCTTCAACAAATACAAAGAAACTTTTCAGCTACCGATTTTTATGGATAACTAGCTGGACGCCCGACGTTGCTCGGTCATACAATACGCTTAAACATAATATTTTAATTTATGCAAATTGCGTATGTATTATTATAGAATCAATCCTCGATTGAATATTATATATTACGAGGAATAATTTGCCCAATGGACTAATTCGCAAAAAATAAAATAAAATAAATAATAATGAAATCAAATTCCGTCCGTGTTTGTTTACAATATCACGTCAGCTGAAAATGAATGCCTTGGAAACTCGCTTCTGGCTAATGTTTAGTTTTTAAATATGCAAACAAAGAAATGATTTGCGGCTATTTTAAATGGTACCTTTTCTTTTATCATAAATTGAATCCATTAATAAGAAAAAATTAAAATAAAACGGTGAAGTACACCCAGGCTTGAACACAGGAGTATTCGGTCAATAGTCGAATGCTCTACCACTGAGTTATGTTTCCAGATGTCAACAAATCGGGGGGGGGGGGGTTCTAAGCAAATTATTTGTTGAAATTTTATTATCTCCCTAGCTGGTGCAACTTAAAATAATTCCCTGTAAAAATTCTTTTTATGCATAAGAAAGAAAGATTATTTTTCGAATGGGATTTTTTTGATTTTCGATACTTATCGGACACATTTCTATACAACAGATATCTAAGACCACTGCCAGACATATAAATTACCTTTGTGCGAAATTTGCAAAAGATAGACTCAGCCGTTTCAGAATCTATAATGAAGGAACTCACACACACACAAAGTAACAGTAGAGATAGAGATAACACTATAGCTGAGAGTTCATCATTTGAACTCCTAGACTTAGGATTCACAGGTAACATAGAAAAATACTCACACCTGGCAGTATCCTATATCTCTACAAAGTCACTATTTACCCGTGCACGGAATATTGTTGCCACATATGAATCAGTATATCAACCATTAATTTTTTTCTTTTGGATAGGGTCGAAAAAAAAAAAAAAAAAAGAAAAAACGTCTGCAATCAATCCCACACAGTCAACCAACACCCAACCCCTGTCTTATCGCTACAATGTTACATCCCTGTGCTAGTTTTACAAGTATTTTAATGGAATGTGCGCCAATGAACTTGTAGCACTGATGCTCCTCCATATAAATACTCATGATTAACTAGACAAGCAAGAAAATCTCATGCCTTCACTGTAGTGGTCTCCCAAGGCCAGAGAGCCTTCTGTGCTGAAAGTTTCTTCCTTCAAACTGCTGGATTTTAGAATTCCCTCCTTGTTTCCTACTTCCCTGACTTTATTAATATGTAAAAATTAAAGTATAATATGAACAGACATCTCGCTGCTTAACTCCCTACTTAGACGGTCCTTGTAGGCATGGTCCTAATTCACAATAACCCATTACGTTTCAGAGACGAGTCTTAACGCTTCATGCCCAAAGATTAACATTAAAGCTTCGGAAAATAATGGCCTGGTACTGGTGTACGAGTCTAATTATAATATCTTTGTAGCTAAAATATAGCAAATGACTGAAGAGTTGCTGACTGTGTCAGAATCACTAGCATTGTTCTGAGTAATGTTCTGATATAACATTGATATCAGAATTATAGCCATCCAGATATAACAATTCAAATCTTGCACAAATCTTTTTTATATTTCAAAATGATTTCATTCAGTATAATTCAGGAGAGATTGTAGCAACCCCCCCCCCCCCAATGAACTATACTCTCTGGCGGTTCAATGCTTCCCTGTAAGTTCTTCGGCCATAGACTGGTCAATCGACAGGCAGGGCGCATTGATCCTACTGTCCCCAAAAAGAGTGCAGGGGACATCTAACAGTCAGCACAGAGCCACGAGCGAAGACACACCTTCCTCTCCTCCTCACCCAGCACCGACAGTCCGACTTGGACCTGACTCAATAACTTCGAGCTCCACCACTATTATCCCGTTGAATAAATACTTGCAAATGTTTAATGTTAAAAGGAATTTGTCGTTTTTATCGAGGGTTCTAAAAGATAAATGATTAGCTGGGGTACAACTACCCCACTAAAAGATATCTTGTCAACATCATTCATGAGAGATAGTGTTACAAGTTTTAAAATGTGTGTTGCTTGTGAAATGCCATGTAAAAACGATACAAGGACAAGCGAGAACGTTTAACAAATTTATTTAACAACTTACAAGCCACTAGATGTACAGTTCTCGTTAGGAGCTGTGTGTTTTCATTCTCAAGATATCATAGCCGAACTCCTATTACGCTTACTATATCCAAGGGCGATCACAACTTTGTCAGTCCAAGGGAAGTAACTATCTTTTTTTTTAGATCGACTCTTACAGATAACTTATAGTTCAATTTTTCCATATGAGACTACAGGAAGATAAGCACTGAAATTGAAATGAGACAAGAGCTTTTGTTGCATTTCGATCTTGTGTCATGCATAGAAGTTCATAATCTTATTTTGTAAGTGTCTTTGTATGTGATCTTGCCAGACTAAGGTCATGCTGCTTGCAATTGAGTACTTTTTATACCCCAAGAAAAGGGTCAAGTCAAAGCAAAAATGCTGAAGACAGAAGAGGTTTATTCGCTTTGTTCTTGTTCCAAATCACTGAAGTGGGGTGGAGGGAGGGAAAGAGAGGTCGATGGTTACTGTTTAATCATATCTTATCAGGACATTTTAAAATAAGATATCGACACTTCTAGGCTTCCAATTAAACTAACAACTTCTCTCACTTACTCTCTCTTTGAACCATGTTATGTTACATCCGTTTCTACTAATTCCCACGATTGAGTAAAACTAACCTCAAAGGTCAGTAAGTTGACACCGATTTAATTCCCATTTCCTGTTATTTTCAACCAACAAAATTATATACTAGTGAATTTACTTACTCAATAGTTAACATCCCTCTCTTCCATATTCAAAAATATCCTTGAGCTTTCCATTTTCGTTCCGTAAGGTCAAGCAAGGCCCCACTCTCTTTACATATATATGACATAATCATGTTGACGCATTTGTTCTTGTTAGATTACAGATTAAGCAACTTTGAGCCTAGCCAATACCAGATGGCTGACCATTTGGGAATACCAAGCACTGTATGTAGGTTGTCGACACGTTGCAAGAACTGCAAAAACCTAATGTTATCTCTCTTAAGAGAGATATGCAAACGACTAGAAACTGCTTGTGATTTGATATTGTCATGAAACTTCCTCCTTTGGAGGAAGCCAGTTCAATCAAAACAGGGTGAGTATAACAGGGTGGTGTGGCATGATATTCCCCTTTCAACAAGAACTAAACCAGCTAGTTTTAATTATCATTTTTTTTTATCTCTATATTGGCTGGTATTCTAATGTGACGAAATGAATAAAACATACACACAAGTAAAGGATATAAAAATAAAGATATTAAAATAATGATGATAATAATAATAATAATAATAATAGTAATAATAATAATAATAATAATAACTCTCCACTCTTCACTACCACCCCATAAGGGATGGTGGAGAGTGATAATGTGAAATTATTGTGGGATATGAATATCCAATGTGATAATGTGATTGAAGCAAAAAAAATTGTTGGAAAAAGGAACACAAGGCAATAATCATTGATATAGAAGCGTCAGCTGATGTGAATGTGGAGGAGAAAGAAAAGAAGCAGGTCGAAAAGTACCAAAGACTTGAAAAGGGAGATAAAAAGATTGTGGAAGTTGAAGGTAGAAGATGTACCTATTGTGATGGGAGTCCTGGGAAGTATAACAAAAGGATTTGGCAAGTGGATTGAAAAAATTGGGATCAATTGTAATGTTGGAGTACTTCAAAGGACTGCCTTGTT
The DNA here is from genome assembly GCF_053919585.1 of Euprymna scolopes. Classification (NCBI taxonomy): domain Eukaryota; kingdom Metazoa; phylum Mollusca; class Cephalopoda; order Sepiida; family Sepiolidae; genus Euprymna; species Euprymna scolopes. Next base: position 48,002,164 of record NC_136488.1, read on the forward strand.
GGGAACCGCCAAAATCTTGCAGAAAGTGCTGGAAGACTGAGAAAAGATGCTGATAACCTATGGTTATGATCCGCCTATCAGTATAGAATCAGCAATACCAACAACCAGACAATGTGAATAATAAAATAATAACTAAACCAAGACACAATATGTGCAAGTATGATGATAGTTGGACATGGGAAAGAGAGCGAGGGAGGGAGGGAAAGAGAGAGAGAGAGAAGCAATTACAATATATCACTGCAAAAGTTGGTACTTATGCAGAATTATTGTAAAACGCCAAGAGGTGTCAAACGAAAGTTACGTGATTTTTTTTTTTTTTTTTTTTTTTGCAAACGTTGGCCAATTTTTTTCATTGAACAAAATTATTTCCATTATTACAAAGATAATTCAATGGAAAATTAACTGAAAAATGAAAACAATATCCTGTTTATTGTTCCAGTAGAGGAGGCTATGCTGTATTTCGCCGTGGGTAAACTGTCTTTTCTCTTTTATTTTTGTTTTTGCTTGCTGTTTTGGCTTAATAAGGGGATATAGTTTTGAGGAGGGAGATGGTGAGAGGTCGTGTACAAAAGAGGAGGGGGGTGAAAAATGAAATTGAAAGAAAGTAGACGACAATTGAGACTCAAAGAAATCAGACGATAACGAGTTATTTCAAGAGCTTTGGAGAGATGGGATGAAAAAAATTATTAAATAAGAAACAAGATATTGTGTCCTGTCGGATAAAAATCTACATATGTGGAAACTTGATTGTTAATTTGAGGAAAACGTGGTTGGGCTGTAGCAATATATTCAAGTAGATAAGGGCATATTAAAATTTGAACTTTTCATCAGCATAAATAAATTTTAATGAATTCACTGCCACCCCCTTCCTGTTATTTATCTGTGTGACAGCTGTCCTGGATTTATTTTTGTTGTTATGCACATGTTTAAATGTCAAAAAACCATTTAATACATATACAATAAATATATATATATATATATATATATATATATATATATATATATATATATATATATATATATATATATATATATATATATATATATATATAAATTTAGATATTTAAATTCTAGGATTTGAAAAGGTTAATATTCAAATATAGAAATTTTTATTTTCATTATTCTGAAGAATATATATATATATATATATATATATATATATATATATATATATATACATATTTATAGATATGTATATATATGTATATATATATATATATATATATATATATATACATATTTATAGATATGTATATATTTATATGTATATATTTATATATATACATATATATATATGTATATATATATTTATATCTATAATATAAAGCTGAATGTGTGTGTGTGTGTGTGTGTGTGTGTGTGTGTGTGTGTGTGTGTGTGTGTGTGTGTGTGTGTGTGTGTGTGTGTCTGGTCACGAATATGCTCCTATATAATTGACTATTTTAAAAAACTGATTACATATAATGATAGAAGAAGTATCAAGGATCAGGAATTGGTATGTTTGATTTGGCAGAATGGTGGTTCATAAAAATTGTGGGGTCTGCGTTCGTGCCTGGTCCCCAAAGTATGGAATTAAAAAATTAAAAGAAAAACGTTTAAAACGGCTTTTGATATAGATGTACATAAGAATATCTTGATAAGTATGTTTTAACTTAAATAGGGATGGCATAATAAAATTGTGGGGTCTGCGTTCACGCCTGTACTCCATGGAAATATGGCATAAACTTTAATAAAAACTTTTCATATCTATTTGCATAAGTATACTTTGATAATTATGTTTCAGTTTGAAGAAATATGGTATAATAAAATTATTGGGTGTTCGTTCGCACCTGACCTCCATAGAATGTAAATATGTCACAAAGTTTAACAAGGTTTTTTAAAAGGGGTGAGGGTCCACAATAACACCTTAACTTTAACTTAATTGACGTTAGCTTTTATTTTTTTTTTTTTAGTTGAATCATATTGTGTTGAATAAATTCACCTCATAAATTCATGTTCTTATTAAAGTGAAAGCCAAAAATAAAAGTCAGAATTATAGACAATTCTCGACACAAATTTTGCATAACTCTGTTTTTTTCCTTATCCACTTGCACGTGGCACTCTTTTGAAAATAGATAAATAGATAAATAATAAAAAATTACTTGTTATCGTGTTAAAAGAATTAAAAAATCCTGCTCACGTGATGACATGTCTTTTTAAAAACATTTACATAACCTTTTTATTTTTATTTATATACCTGTTTAAGCTTTTTTGTTAGTGTATTAGAAGGAATTCAGTTGATTACAACCCTTTCTGCGTGTTTTTTACATTACAATACTACAACCCTGAATCCAACGGCGCAATACTACACCGTTCAATAAAGTAAAACTGAAACGAAGCTGTTCTGCTTGAAAAGGGCGCCATTTTCTTCTTATTCATATTTATATCGATTCTTTGCTTTAAAAAAGTACAGTAATTATGTGTTTACTTTTTTAATATTCCATTTTGCTGTTTCGGATTATTTTATTTAAGTAAGTAAAGCTTCATTATTTTTCAAAACTGTTTTTGTTTCTTTGTTTTTCGATATTTCGTCGATATTATTTAGTAAGAGTGTTTAGCAGAAAAGCCAACAAACGACTACCCGAAAAAATAAATATACAAGAAATAAATGTTATCATAGTCAATAAAAGTTCAGTCCATGTTTTTTTTGTTTTGAAATAGTTTTTAATGCTTTTTACTTGAAATAATTTCAGCGAACCGAAATTAAAACGAAATTTGAGGCGATAACTACTTAAATGAATTTTTATATAAACTACACATGCCATAATCGAATATTCCTCAAGCACAAAATAACGGAAAACATAAAAATATGCTTATAAATATTCCTTACGTTGATGGAACTCTCTTAAATTGTTAACACAGAATACTCAGGTGGCCCTCCTTCAAATTGAAAACGGGGCTCTCCATTTCAAAGTCGCTGCCATTTTGATTTTTTTTAAACCGGTTCATGAATTGAAAAAAAAAAATTATTTTACAAACGACTTAAAAATATAAACCAATGAACTTTTCTACCATAAAAGTAACTTTTATTGACTATGGTAAGATTTATTTCTTGTATATTTATATTATTATATATATAACATTTTCTGTTTGTAAGGAAACATCATTTTGTTGGTCACTCTTGGCTACGAATATTAACAAAGTTGATATAAAAAAATATATTTTCGCAAAAATTATCTTTACTTTCATCATATTTTGCTTAGGATAAAATTTTTGAGTATGAAAACATATCTCTTTACAACCCCCTCCTTTTCATAACCTATTATACTTTCATCAATCACAGTCCATTTTCTGTAGGCTGTTTTTGAACCCAGTCAACGACGGGTACTTCTGCTAGTATATATATATATATATATATATATATATATATATATATATATATATATATATATATATATATATATATAAGCAAACAGTTAATAAAATATGTTAAAAAACAAATTTAAATGAGTTAAAAACATATTCAATCTGAAAAGGAAACACTAGATAAATGGATAGTCCTTAATCCGCAGAGTTTCGAAGAAATACTCTACTTTTATTTATATATATATGTATATGTATATATATTTATATATATGTATATATATGTATATATTTATATATATATATATATATATATATATATATGTATATATATGTATATATGTGTATATATATATGTATATATATATATGTATATGTATATATATGTATATATATGTATATATATATATATATATATGTCTATAAACATAGACACTGAAAATTTTGAAAATGACTTAATCAACCTGATTAAAAATATTAAATTTAAGAAAAATAAAAAATATATCACTCCAACACTTAAAAAAATAAATAAATTTTCAAAATCTATTTCTATAAGCCACCAAAATAAACTCATAGTATCGGCAGATAAAACTGGAAATTTCTACACAATGGATTATATACAATATAAAAATCTAATATATAAAGAACTTAATAAAAATTATAAAACTACAAATAAATCAGCACTAAATAAAATAAATAATGGTGCAAAAAACATTTTAACTAAACTTAAAATAGATAAATACACAGAAATAACGGTACCAGGTACCCCGAGATTTACTTTAAAAGACCACAAACACAGCTTTAATATTAACCCTACTATTAGACTCATTTGCCCCTCGAAATCAGATATAGGACTGGTTAGTAAAAACATATTAGATAGAATTATCCCCAAAATTAAATCCATAATAAAATACCCACTATGGCAATCTTCCAACCAAGTAATCGACTGGTTTTCTAATATTCAAAATAAAAATAATATTAAATTTCTTTCTTTCGACATTGAATCATATTACCAATCTATATCACCTATCCTACTTAATAAATCTCTATTAATGGCACGAAAATTAACTAATATAACTCAAGACGAAATTAAACTAATAATTATAGCTAGACAGTCTTTAATAACATTTGATAATAAATATTGGACCAGGAAAAATACCCCTAACCACTTCAACATTTTAATGGGATCGACGGACTCGACTCAGGTCACTGATCTAGTTGGCCTTTTCCTTTTAAATGAAATACATTGTATACTCCATAAACAATTCAAACTTGAAGGAGGGCTATATAGAGATGATGCACTTTTCATAACTAATTCTACTAATAAAAATTATGAAAAAGCAATTAAAGCTCTACATAAATTATTTAAAAATTATGGACTTAGTATAAAAATCGACCCTAATAAAAAAATTGTTAATTTCTTAGACATAACCTTAAATCTTGAAAATTCTACCTTTGAACCATATCATAAACCTAACCAATCACTTCTATATGTCCACAATCAATCAAACCACCCTAAATCAATATTAAAATCAATAGTTCCCAATATCGCTTTAAGAATTTCTAGACTGTCTTCTACTAAATCAATATTTACCAAAAATGAAAAATACTATAATGAAGCCCTTAAAAACTCTGGATATAATTCACAAATTAAATTCATAAATGAAAATGATAGAAACATAAACTGCATTAAAAATAAACCTATTAAGAGCGTAATAACATATAATATGGCAATGTCTTCCCGTATACGAGTTAAGAAAAATAACCAAGAGACAAAAAAAGATAAAACCAAACCACAAATATTAGATAATAATACAAATAAACAGCAAACTAAAACCCGTAAACGTAAGAATAGACACAAGGAGATCCTATGGCTCAACCCCCCATATTCCAAAAACCTAGAAACAAACATAGCCAGAGAATTTTTTAAAATATTAGATAAGAACTTTAAAGCCCCCCATAGATATAATAAAATTTTCAATAAGAACACAATTAAAGTCTCTTACTCTACTATGCCTAACCTTCATCAGAAAATAATTAGCTCTAATAATAAGAAAATTAATAAACTACAAAATACAACTATACAAAATACATCGGACTGTAACTGTAGAAGAAAAAATAAATGTCCCCTACAAGGCTCATGTAAAATTAAAAATGTTATCTATAGCTGCACAGTATCAAAAACTCCAAATCTACAAGAACCTATTAACAGCCATAACTCAACTACCAGATTAAATAATAACACCAACTTAAATCAATCTACCGATCAATTACTAATCAACCCACCACATAATAATCCAACAATAGACCTAACGGAAAATAATCACAACAATCAAGAGGTAATATATATTGGTTCCACATCTGGCCTAATAAAACATAGAATTTCAATGCACAAACATTCCTTTAAAAATAACTCTCTATCAAACCAAACTACTCTATCCAACTATATTTGGCAACTAAAAAACAGCAATA